>NC_072738.1:63989657-64053092 GCF_026930045.1 Uloborus diversus | reverse complement strand
GAAAGTATTGGAAATGCCTTTACGTGATGATGGTCAATTACTGAAAAAGTTCTGGAAGCTTAAGCTTTCCCTCAAGATTTTCAAAGAGCTCAAAACACACCCAAAAAATAGGAATTCAACATTATTTTCTGTTTTGAAATGCTTTTTTTTTTATTTAATACTAACATTAAAGCTGCTTCAATAAATAATTGAGGGAAGAATTTCAAAAAGTTAAGATAAAGAGCAAGACAAATTTTATAAAATGTGGTGTACGAAGTTATTATTATTATTATTATTTATTTTATTTATTTATTTTTTATTTTATTTATTTATTTATTTATTTATTTTTGCAGGATTTGGTTCAACCCTGTCACAATGCAACTATATGATATTTAATTAGTTTAGTAACGGCACTGTGAGACCGTACTCAATTTCCTTCAACCGTAAAATTACAATGCATTTAGATGTAATGCATGAAATTTCTTTGTAAACATTATTCAATAGATTTTACTTAACAATTTCTTGAACATTGCATCCCCATGCTTAAAATCTTTACTAATAATAAAGCTGAAAGTCTCTCTATCTGGATGTCCGGAGGATGTCTGGATGTGTGACGCGCCTAGCACGTTCGGCCGATTTTCATGAAATTTGGCACAAAGTTAGTTTGTAGCATGGGGGTGTGCACCTCGAAGCGATTTTTCGAAAATTCGATGTGGTTCTTTTTCTATTCCAATTTTAAGAACAAAACTATCATAAGATGGACGAGTAAATTACGAAATTATCATAACGTGGAACCGTAACATGGACACAAGCCAATTGGCGAGATACGAAATTATCATAACGTGGAACCGTAACATGGGCACAAGCCAACTGACGAGAAAATTCACCATACATTATTTGTAAATACACAGGCGAACCAAAAGACTTTTTAATTTTTCTATTACGGGCAAAGCCGAGCGGGTACCACTAGTACCTGCATAAATTAGCTAGTATATAATAATTCGCAATGATGCAACAATGACTTAAAGATGGGAGAGGGGAGATGGAAAATGAACACTATGTCGTGATTATCTCAATCGTGTATCTATTTTCGTATATGAGCACTTTTTTTTGTGATCATTTAAAGCTTTCAAATCAGATACATTAACGTTTTTATGATTGTACAAAAGCTACGCCATTTAATTGTTCTTCTGTATTGAACTTTTTTCTCGAGTAAGAACATTTGGAAGAATCCGATATTTGAATGAAAGACTTTCTGAGGACAAAAGGTAAGCCGGCAAAAATATTTTTTTGAAAAAATGGATCACAGAAGAAAACTTTGTAGAATATTCGAAAAGATTTCATTTATTACTGTAACGTAATGTTTTGTAGAATTCAGACATGAACAAATTTTTCAGTCTACAAATAAGTTAGCTTTATTAATTTGGTGATAATCATTGAAACTTTCAATTTGATTTACGTTGCTAAATTTCAATACGTTAATTTTAAATTGAAGTGATTGAAATGCTGATTAACAATTTCAGTAAACACCTATTAATCTGGACTTCGCTTTATCTAGACAACCATTTGACTGTACATACGGTGTAAATAAAGAACGCGTTAGCGCAATAATGTATTTTTGTAAGGCTGTATTTTTATTTTTTTAACTTTTTCTAATGCAGCTTTATATTTCATTCTCTTGAATTCAAAATAGAATTTTTACTGTGTTCAAGTATTTTACTTATGTACATTGGTTCATTTTATAGGTTATTTTGCTTAATTCGTTTTAAACAATCTAGAAGGCCTGGATCCTCTATTAGTCTAGGTTAATGAGGTTCTACTTCAGTTTTCAAAAACAACGTTTGTTAAGATTCTTGGTCAGAGTTATAGTTACTTCGTTAAAAAAAAAAAAAAAAAAAAAAAAAAAAAAAACTTCCTCTAAAAATTATCGGCAGTATTTATATTCAAATGAGATATCACGAAATTCAAATATGTTTAGTTATTCCTTATATCTATCTTATCTCTTTCATTTTCTTTGAGACAAGTTTGAAATAAAATATTATTATTTTTTTTAAAGTCTAAACTGACAAAATTATGTACACACAAGAGGAAACTTGACAAGCATAGTAAATTATTTTCATTTCTTTATAAGCTCAATTTTATTGTGCAAAATTTCCGCTTTCTACCCCATTAAAACACGCATATTGGATAAAGAATATCCATGACTAAGCAAGAGAAACTAAAAATTTGTATTGTAGATTTTAATTATGTTTATAGTTTTTAGTATCGCTTATTAACTTGTCGATGGGACTCAAAACATTTACCCTTGTATTTCATTTCTATTGATGCTTAACCTCAAAAAAACTTTTAAACATAAAAACGGGAAAAGAGAGTGAAGAATTACGCGCGCACGCACTATACAAAATACAAATGTCCCAGATCGAGTCTACCCAGTGACGTCACTGGCACTTTCCCCCTCGTTCCTTCTTTCGCGGCGCTTCTATAGTCCTGGGAATGATGGGCCACGACTGTAGATCCTTCTATTCTGCTTTTGAATTTATGACTTGTCTTATCTGTGTACGGTTATAAAACTATTTCAACGGTGTAGTTATTCAGTAGTACTTAATACATTCTAAACTACTGGGCTTATACATTTTTCTTTTTAGTTTTTTTAGTTTTTACGCAGTCGGGTTTTTTTTTTATTTATTAATTTTTTATTCCATATGAAGAGATCTTTTATTGAACATAAAACACTTGTGCCTACTATAAGTTTTTTTTTTTTTTGTCAATTCTAACGAAATAAAAGCAGTAGTTGATAGACCATCAGACTACAACAAAATATTTCACGTTTTAAAGGAAAAACTGGATAATTATTTTCGATATATTTATCATAAAATTTCATACTTTAAGAGCAGTTCTGAACTTGGATGCAATTTGTCTTTTTAAAAGGGCAATAAATTTGTAAGGGGTCATAAAAAGGTAATGAGTCTTTAAAATACAATATATATATATATATATATATATATATATATATATATATATATATATATATATATATATATATATATATATATATATATATATATATATATATATATATGCACTGTAAAAACGATTCCGAAACGTTCCTGGAAAATAATAGGCAGCTGATGTGCCCAGTTTCAACCAGTAACGTATCTTACAAAAACCAGGAACGTTTTCCGATAAACGTGAGTAACCTTCCTGATATACTGGCAAATCTCCCCTGTTATAGCCAGTCGTGAGCCTTCCACATAAATATGTGTAATGTATTTCATTATAGAACTTTCCTGGTTTACCAAGAAAGCTCCAGAAGTATTAGCGCAACCGTGGTCAAAGCTACGCGAATAACTGCAAGCAAGAATCAAACATATTCCTTGCCTGCAACTCTTGTCTCGCAAAGCTGCAGCTATCCAGTGACTTATTAGTTCCCATTGGGAGCTTAGTCAATCCAGACGAGCCATAGTTAAACTAAAGCCGATGTACTTAATAGACTCGCTCAGTCTACATTTAAACTGGTAGCAAAAAAACATTTTTCACATTATTGAAAAATCTGCATTCGTGCATCTTTTAGCAATTCAGGAAACTTTTTTGCGAAGATACTTGATTTTGCGCGGAAATAGGTGAAAACCTTTGTAATCCCGAAACGTTCTACGAAAATAAGTTATTGTTTCTAGATACGTTTTCTGTCCCCTCAAGCCTGCCCCCTCCTGGGCTGTTACGTATGTATAGTTGTGTGTGTGTGTGTGTAGGCCAGGCTTGTATGTGTGCGTAGATCTGCTTGAATGCTCAAAGCTTGAGCGTATGTGTGTAAAGGCGGGCGTGGGTGTGTAACCGTATATGTATGTCAGTGTGTGTACGTGTGTAAAGTCGCGCGCGTGTATGTTGTGTGTAGGATATGTACGCCACCGGATTCTGGGGGACAGTGGTCAGGATCAGAGAAAGCGCGCCTGCAGAGACTGATGGGCGGTGGTGCTGCAGAGGCCCCTGGTCCAAGCTGAAAAAGGAACCACAACATCAATGACGGTCAAGTGAAAACAATTAGCAATCGTGATTGCTCAAAAAAGGCATTGTTAAAGCTCCAAGTTGCAGATCCGAGGCATTACCCAATGTCCCAGACTTATACTTCCACATCTTAGCTGAACTTAAGAGACAAAGACGAAAAAAATGTCAAAATAAAAACAGGAGCATTTATTTAAATATACTAAAAACTTCTGAAGTTGCACGTACGTTTAAGCTTACCAACTGCCACAACTCCTGCAGTTTTATACATTGAGGACGCTGATTTCACTAAAAGTTCACATTAGAAACATTTTACTGTATGAAGATCTTGAACGAATTAACATAACCCCAAACTAAATCAAATGAAGACAATCGCAAGCCCTTAGATATTTGTTGAAAACAAAATTCTTTTACATCTTCATGCAATGTACAGTCATAGAAAAAAAAACGAAACACTTTTAATTATTCGGCCATTATTCATGCTAGAAAGGAAAGAAAGGTGTCATCCGACTTGGTTTCAAGTCTTCTTTAAAACTACATAGGTAAAATTTTGATAAGGGACCATATACAAAGCAAAACGAGCACCAACTCTTGATTTTCAAATGGGAACCCCTATTTTTTGCTACATAATTATGTTTAGACCGCAAAATACAGCGAGGGTACGTATTTTCACTGCATTCCGTGCAGTAGAACAGGAGTTATTAACGAAAAACGTTTTAGGGACCGTCACCACATTGAAAACATTTCTTTCAAGGTCACGGCTTATCAAGTAACGGAATGTAAACGAAGAAAAGAACGAGATTATCCAGCTCAATTCATGATTTTTTGAAATTCTCTCTTTTTTCCGTAATTCGATACTTTTTGGGACGATAATGTTGCGCCAAAAAGCGATTTACGGTCAAAAACTTTTTTTTTGAAAAAAAAGTTAAAATATTTACAGATTTTTGTCTATCAGAACTAACCTAAGAATGACGGACTGGGTTTGACTGGTTCATCGTATAGATCGTTGTTTAGTAAATCGAATAAGGACAAATTAAAATTAATGGAACTTTTTGCCTTTTCAAATATGAACCTATTGTATTGCTTATATAATCATTCAGCAAATTTGCCTCACAAAAATGTAAATATCCAATCTTATACCAAGAATCATGATGTGAATATGTTTGATAAATGTATTGCACCTATGTTACAGGTTTATTTTGGAATGAATAGAAAGTCTTTTGATGTAAAATGGAATTGCGCGTTTTTAATTTCGCAGAACATCGGCAGAAATTTAGGCCATCGCACACAAAAATATAAAAAATATACCGCACAACGTGGGAAGACGCAGCATTAAATAGATTGGAGACACGAGCGAAGCAAGGTTTATTTATTCCGTGAAAATTTGCTCCATATACATAAAATGAACGAAGTATCAATCTGAAAAATAAAACAGAAACAGGAGAATATAAATACCCGTTATTGAGCAAACTGTTCATACTCGAACTTTATTTGGTAAAAATTTGGTTATATGAATTAACACAGTGGACAAACACGGTAATTGTTCTAGCGGCTTTTTTGTAATAAAAAAAAGAGAATTTGTTTCAAATCCAAATTTGATGCGGAAGATCATAATGCGTGGTAATATGAAAAAATCATAACACAATTGGCGATTTTAGCTAAACATGTAATGGCTCTTAAAAGCAATTTAGGAAAGTAATTTCCCAATGCTATTTCTAGCAACGAGATTCGAGGTGGTCCAACTCGTAATTTAAAAAGAGAAAAGTTATTTTAGCTTAAACCAAGGTGAATCGAAATCAGACTTCTTGTCATATCTCTGATTTTGTAGCTTAGTACTATTTAATTTTGTTTCGCGGACTATATACTTGCAAATGAACATTTCCTACAGTGTGAGGCTATAGGCAGACGCACCTAGAGCAATATTACACAAGGCATAACCGAACAGTTAAGTTTAATCTATCCGGAGACTACACTTTCGTCCTTGCTGCGGATTTCGCAGACTGGAATCGAAACTAAGCGTGAGGGATGCAGAAGTCACCTCATTGAAGCTGAGAGTGCGAATAAACTGGTAGATAAAGTAAATTTATCTGCTGTATGTTTACGGCATCTCACTGGTGAGATAAATTTTCTTCATCCACCAGTTTTTAGGCCCTCTTGGCTTCAATGACATGACACCTGTTTCATTGTTCGGTTAAACCAGATGTTCGGTGCCGGGCTGGTGTGCTCATTATTAGGACGCACTGTAGTCATCGAATGGGACAGCGAAACCGCTGTGGAGACGCGGGCCGCATTCAGCCCTCGCAGTTGGTCCATGTGGCCCGTTGTTTGCTTAAAGAAAAGGACCAGAAAGTTGGAATAGAGTGTCAGTGTTATAAAGGTGGGGACTAATGTTCAGATATTGGATTCTGGAAAACATGCATTTAATAAGATAGGCATCTAGTAGTTGAAAACAATAATTTTTTACAACTCTTTTTTTTTTTTTTTGTCGATATTTTTCCTAGTTATTAAAAAAAAAAATGAAATTTTATCTTTGTCTTGCGAGAATAGTTTTAATGTGAAATGCACGGACAATGACCGAGAAAATAAAGAGAAAAAAAAGGTATTTAAATTATAATTAAGAATAGACAAAAACTCAACTTAATCTAACACGCAAATTAATGTTTTGTTAAATTTTTGACGAAGTCAAAAAAAAAAAAAGTTCACAATTAGCTACAACTACTACTTTCGTGCAGAATGAGGCTCAAAGCACGCGGCCCTCTACTGCTGCTAAAATTTCCTCTCCTACCACATTAAAATTATTCAAACACTTTACAAAAAATAATAATAATAATTCCTAAAAACCAGTAAACTTATCTAAGAGCAAATATTACCTATTGACCCATCTGGATACTGTTAAAGGTGAAACTTCACACCGTCCGCTATTTTTCCAGTGCTTTTTCCCGATTTAGACAAGGCAATAATTCTTCCTTTCAGCAAATTATTACCGGGAAGAGCCGTTAATTCTACACTGTCTATTGCAAAAAAAAAAAAAAAAAACAAAAAAAAACAGAAGTATTTTAAGTGTAGCTTTTAATTAAAAAAGTTCTATAAACTATTCTTTTTTAAACAATGAAGTAGTGTTTCGCATTATTTACACATTGACGTTTGAATGATATCCACAAAAAACTGACAGTTGCAATATTGTGTTGCTTTTCTGCAGAGACAGCGAATAAATTTATGCATTTAAAAAATTCATAGACGTAACTGTAATGTAGAAAAACCACGTTATAATTGGTTTGCTTATTTTGTAGAACATTTTTTTTTCTTTTTTTACGAAGAAACCAACTTTCATAATTTCTGTTTTAAAAAAGTATACGGTCCCCTAAAGTGAGAAAAAATGAAGTTTTAAGCATAGTGCAAAAACTACTGAATATTTTGAGCTCAAATTTTGGATTCCCGCATAAAAGCTCTTCTAGATTGTTTTTCTGGTAAAATTTAATATGGTTTCAGATCATATTTTTTTCAAAAAATATTTAAATAGTTCATAAAAAAAAACTAAAATTACATTTTAGGTGTTGTAAAGGGCGTTTTTATTATTGGGTCGATTCATATTTTGATATAAAAAAACAATCTTTGCCGTGCGTAATCTAGTTTTTGTGTTATGAGTAAAAATATGAAAATACGTTTTAACATTACGAGAGGAATTTTTCAGAACTCAATTCTGAAGTAACGGCTGGTTCAAATTAAACAAAATTTTGTATACAGAGTTAAAAATGACTGCTGATCACAAATATGTGATAAAAAAGGGTGTTCTCATTGAAAAAATTGAAGTTGATGCTCGTTTTAATATGAAGACGACTCCTTAACAATGATTTTTTAACATAATTATGTAGAACTTTTTATTCCTGAAACAATGACACCTCACACGTGTCTCTAGTGTCAATAGTCTTTGAATACGATTGAGTGTTTCGTTTTTTTTTCTATGACTGTACCAGACAGTCCGGTTGATGCAGCATGATGGTTCAAAACTGATGAGTTTTAATTAAAACAAAACTGCAGTCTCTGGATGTGATGACCAGGCAGTCTGGTATATTGCAGGAGGTTCTGCCTTAGCCTTGGTTTTGGAGTGATTACTTACAGCTAATCCTTAAATAATGTTCCAAACCAAATTGAAGATCTGGAGTGTCTTCCCTACCCCTCGGTAAATCTTTTCAATGCCAAAAAAAGCTGCTTTATCATTCAATGGAAAATTTGATATTCACTAGGCAAATATTGATCAAAAACGAATTCAATACCCAACCGTTAAAAAGTGTTCACTGGCAGATTACGATTCTTGAACTAATGAAGACGATATTCTATTTTTACGGGTCATTTTTAATAGTTAAACACTGATAAGAAATTAAGCTTTGAAGACTAGACAGAGTTAAGAGATTTGAAATAAATTTTAGATCTGATTACATTTCACTTTTAATTAACATTAAACACATTCATCTTTTAACTGTAATCTGCACCTTTTTTTTTCAGTTAAGAAAGAGAGAGGCGATAAATGTCAATCTAATCTCTAGAGGGAACAATGGGCTCAGCAGTGTTAGGAACCACTGTTCTAGATAGATATTTGAAAAAGAGAACATGTATTTGCTGAATGTAACCGGCATTTACGATGCATGATATTATGCGTTTCCAAAATAATGAAGCACCAATGCCAAAAAACATTAATTTTATTCCTAAATTATCAATTAGTATTAAAATAAGAAAACCATAGTTAAGATTTTAAAGTGCGTAAATATATAATATGAAATGTTATGACGCGTCATACCGATGCAATGTATTATGATTACATGTTGAATATTGTATGCGATAATCTAGCTCTTCAGGTTGCACAAAAATCTGAAAGAAAAATTGTTCCTGAATAAAATTAAATGTACTCCCTCACTGCTAAAGCGCTTTGTGGCTTGATTTTTTTTTTTTTCGATTCAAGCACAAGTGACTTAAGCACTTAAAATTGGCACAAATTACTATGTATTACTGTAGTATAAATTTAGAGATTTCAGTTTACACGTTTTCGAAATTGCGGTTTCTAAATTCCCTCTTTCTCTTTGAAATACATAATTAGGAAAACATATTTGCGTCTTGTCTATTCTTCAGCAGATAAAATATAGTACAACACACAGGCACGTATGCGCCTTTTTTCAGCAGAAATGATGCTCGACAAAGCATTAGGCAACTCAAATAAGAACACAAAAGAGGGAATTAGTAACTGACCTTTAAAGAAACAAATAAAAAAGCAACATATTTCTAGAATTGTTTTTGGCTTTTAAGAAAAGCGCTTTATATCCATGGCCATGAGTATTCCTACATTTCCGTTCCATTAAAAAGGTCTGCAAAAAAGCAACGTTACCCGTTAGTTTCTTCTCCTAAACATGTGGCAATCAAGCTCTACTCCTCTAATAGTTTACTCCACTTACTTATACGTGACCCAATGCTCTCAGCACTTTGTAGTGTCCAAAGGAATAAAACTGCTAAGAAACAGAATGGTGTGTAGGAAATTGGAACTTGTCTTAGAAAACTCTTTTCTCTGGGTGTGAAAACAGATAGACATAACTTTTTTTATTTTCTTTTAGGCTCGATGCAGAGCAAAATAATGATTAGCTGTTAAACAGTTGATTAAGAAATAAAATTGTTTCTGATGCCTCGGTTTTGAAAATACAATTTTTATTTTTCTTTTAGTCAGGACCGAAAAAAACAAAGAGAGTCTTTCATTCTTCAAATCATAATTCATATGTAAATAGCCCATGGGGAGGGGGGAACGAAGTTCCGGGGATGAGTTTCTGTGAGATCTACTAAAATTTAAATTCTTTATTGCATTATGCACTCATAAGCATTTTGAACTCAAAAAAGTCTGGTTAAATCATTCATAGACGTCACACTCCAGGGTCCCCCGTACTAAGGCCCCCATATATACGAGCCGACGCATCAGCTTAAGATTAGCCATTTTGGATCGGAGCGCGTGTTTTAGTGATTGTCTTTTCTGGTGAGTTATCGCGTTTGATGATTGTTCACAGTTAGCAATTATTAGCGGCGTGAATTGTTTATTAAATAAAATATTATTTGGTGAAAATAATATTTTATTTAACAGATTTGGCGAAACCCGAAACTTTGCTATGCAAACCCTAGCAGCACAACAATGAAAAACTGATCCAAAGTGGCTAAACATAAGCTGATGCGTCGGCCTATCTATATAGTGGCTCTACCCCGTACCTACCACTATTTGTGGTTTAACCAGTTGGATGGGACCCTGAAGACAGCTCTGATTTTTTAATCCAAAACACAAGCTGATCATCCTCGGTCCAGCACCCTCAGAAGCACTGATTCACTTGGATGACTTTGAGGTCACGACATATTTAACGTGCCTTAGTCATCAGAACAGAAAGGTTCTTCGACCGACTGGGATCGAACCCGGGAACCTTCAGTTACGAGTCAGACGCCCTACTGATCATCAAGCCACCGCGGCACGCCCCGCAATTACGTCCTTGTTATGGGTCCATCATCATTCTGGAATAGTGAATAACCAAGATGGAGACAAATGTCATTCGATTACTTTATGTACCAGTTTGTTGGTACTCTCAGCTCTAATGAGAAGACACCTGCCTCCAGCTCTGTTATTCCTTATTCCAGACTGATATGGCCAGAACAAGGACGAAATTGCAATCTGGAGGGGAAAGTTACCGTCAATTCACCGGTTCCATAACTGAACCGTGAAGTAATTTCTAACACTAATGTTTGTGCAGGACCGGAATCAGTTTCAGTACTTCCATTTGTGGACCTACCTAATTTGTGGTAAGACTTAAGGCGCAGCGCTAAGTAATGGCGTGATGCGGAGAAAAGTTCCTTCCTTTTTCTGAAAGCAGTATAATGCAGAGTCGTCAAGGAGCTAGAATTTCTTTATTATACAGTTAAAAATTAAAACGAACATCTATACGAAATCGAGGCTAAAGTGAACATTTTATTCGGTTTAGTTTGCTATTAAATTACATTAAAATGTTCAAGTATAATTCGTGCATTGAAATGAAAGTCTCAATAGAGACGAACCAAAATGTTTTACCTTTTCACTAAAAAAGAACTTGAATGCTTTAGTTTGCTTTTAAAGAAATTTTCGGTTTTTTGTGAGGTTGAAGAAGGCCAGCTGTGTAGCGAAAAGAAAACGTGAAATCTTTTGCATATTGTAATTTAAGAGAGCCTTGTAGAAAACTACAATATTGCGTAGAGCAAACATTTTGAAAATGGATGAAACAGGACTCCCAACAGTTTAAAAGAGGCCAAAATGACATTAGCTGAGAGAGATAATGAGTAGGTTGGGAAAATGTCATATTATGAATTACTTATTATTATTTGTATTGTTTATTGATCTTCTGTTATAAATATTTGTAATTTAGGCACAAGTTTTCTAAGTTTTACTAATAATAAAGCTGAAAATGTGTATGTCTGGATCTCCGTCTGTTATGCGCAGCGCCCTGGACCGTTCAGCCAATTTTGCACAAAATTAGTTCGTAGCATAGGGGTGAGCACCTCGAAACGATTTTTTCGAAAATTTTATTTTGTTCTTTTTGCATTCTAATTTTTAAGCCCATTTTTAAGAGCGAATTATCATATCATGGACGAGCAAATTACCAGAATATAGTCGAGCAAATTACCATAACATGGACGAGCAAATTACCATAATATAGTCGAGCAAATAACCATAACATGGACGAGCAATTTTATATAGCAAATTATCTCCGACTTTTGTTTTAGTTTAATAAGTTCATAAGAAGTTTCATTCAGATTGATCAGAGAAAAAAAAAAACAAAATAAACTTAACGCGAACATTAGCGAAACCAGGAAAAATTTGGCCAAGACCGCACGTCAGGGGAGTTTTCACTTCGTTTTGAGTCAGAATTCAAAATATGAAAAAGTCTCAAATCCGGAAAGTTGGCGATTCCGGATTCGGGGACCCATACTGTATTTGACTTGAGTTTTTGTAACGAAGCTAAATGCTTTCACACTTCAATATTTAATCTTATGAATGAAATCAATTTGGGGAAATGCTTTGTATGATTATATCTTTGTATGAGTTAGAGTTTTTAAATAAACTTTAAAGTTTTATTGTGAAGTAAAGAAATGTGTGTGTGTGTGGGGGAAGAAGTGCACTAAATTAGTACTGCAAATTACTCGAATATTGAAGTATTTAACAACACACATATAAATTTTATTCCCTGTTGGATTACGATGAAAATATTTGTTATAAACTGTTTAAAATATGACCTTTGAGAGTTCATCTTAAGATTAAACCATAAAGCAAAGTGATTTGCAGTACTGATCCAAATGAAAAAAAAGCTATAAATATTTCTGAAGTTCAACTGTACGCTGTTTCATATTTGAAGCGGCAGTTTTAATGAAAGAACTAAGAATCTAGTCTATGAGAATTTATTACATGCAAAATCTATTGAATATGTACAAATAAAATTTACTTGTTGTTATCGCTTCAGATTTGTCTATTTTGTTTGATTGCACTGCGTGTATATGTATGAATTTTTTTTTCATACTTTTAGAGTATAAATGTCTTTTACATTTTCCCAACTATTTGACATGTGTCAATAGTTATCTGCTATTTGCAGAAACATATTTAACTTTTATAAAATAAAACAATACACAGTACAAGAACATTAAAATTATACATTTCTTTTCGATTTGAAAACTCATTAATCATCTTAGAGCACAGAGAAATTCAGTAATTAAAACATATTTGTTTATGCAGTCATTTCTTCCCCAAAAAGCTGGATTTTAATAAATACATTATCGTTAAGAAAAAAAATGATTTTTTTTCCTTCTTGAAGCAAAATAAAAAAAAAATCTTCACAATAAATCATTTACGCATTAGTGGAAAATTAAGTGATTTTTATTTCCTTTGGAAAGAAATATCAAATCAAGGAAGCAAATTCGTTAGTTCTTTTTTTTATGTACTTGAAATCTTGACAAAATATGCTGCAGGGTGATTAACTGGAAAATGGCTAACCCTAAACCCTAAAGGTACTGTCACTGATGCTGGGTTGCTCTGATTTATGCGCTATTATTTCATTAATTTACTATTCTTGTTAGTTACTTTAAGATAAGTGTTTGTTAGATAAATGGTTTATCGCAAGGCTCCAACCGTCAAAATTAATTATTCCCAAGGGAATACGGTTGATTTAAACTAAAAATGCTTTGACGGCTCATTCTATAATTTGTGGATCATAATGTACTTTTTTTCATTTTGTTAGGAAAAAAAATATGTGCGTAAAACTTATTCTTTGTCTTAAAATAGAAACTTTTTCATTTATAATAATTAACTGGAATATTTTTATGGTGTGTTCCTTGCTTATGCGCTCTGAAGTGTTATGCTGATAATTAACTTCATGCATAGTATTTGCATCTATAGTAGAGGAAGAATGGGTACAGTGAAATACAAAAATTCAATCACATTTTTCAATATGAAAAAACATTTAACTCATTTTTTTTTAATTCTATAAAACATATTACTGTAATAAGTATTATATAAGTTGGTTTTGAAAAATCTACGAATTCACGCAAAAGAAAAATAAACTAAAAACGAAATGCAATTTTCTCTCACTGTTTCCCTCGTGAGTGGGAACAGTAAGACGCAGTAAGTGGGAACAGTTAAGCACAGTAAGTGGGAACAGTAAGGCGCAGTAAGTGGGAGCAGTGAGACACAAAATTATCGCGCTAGCGATCATTGAAAGCGTCAAGATTGACCTGAAAACATATGGATGCTATTTGCCGTTCGGTTTTTAAACTGAGTTACGGGATTGATCAAGTACCATTTCAAACAAAAAAGTGTCAGAATCGGGTTTTCTGTTCAGGTATTACGATGTACATGATGAACCCGTGGCTGTAGATTGTGAAAACCTAGATAACACTTTCAATAAAGTACCATTCAAACAAAGAAATCAAACGGTTCATCTAATATGTATTATTGGTTAAAATAAAATAAAATAAAATAGGAGCTGCGATGCAAAACACACGCACACACACGCATCGCAATTATAATACAATTCCTTCATGTGTCGGGATTAAAAACTAAAGTTATATACATTAAATACGAAATCAAAAGAAATAAGCCATTCCATTTTTTATACTGGAATAATGAATAAAAAAATTATTTTATTTATTATATTACAAACGCATTTGCTATAAAAGAACATTATTTCTCAAATCAACTTTGATGAACTTTTAGAAGAATGAAGCTCAAAGCAATGATTTAATGATTTAATTTTTTTTCTCTCTCCAAATTCGGTAAATTTAAAAAAAAAAAAAAACGAATCTCTTGGGCTAAAATACATATCGAAATGAAATGCATTTAATTTTTTTCTGGATGCTATGGGAAACACGAAAAAATAAAACCAATCACAAATACTAAGTTTTGCATGTCGCCAAAAAAGACTCGGGAAGAAAAATTTAAATTTCTTTTGCAAGTCTTTATATTACTAAAGCCAATTTTAAGTGTTTTACTTGGTAGCAAATAGAATGGTAACAACGAAAATCATTTAGCTTTCTCTGATTTTGTGCAAGCAATTAAATTGCTATAAAAGCATGTGAAAATCTTAGGATATCATTTAAAATTTATTAGGAAAACAAAATAATTCTAGTTGAAGAAAACGTTTAAGTTACAATTGAATCCAATTTTTTAAATGTGCAAAACTATTTCACTACCAAAATTGTGAAAGAATGCTATTTCAGTTTTTAATTAATATCACCGGTAATTCCTGCAAAGAAGAAACTTATTTAGCTACAACGCCACAAACAGACACGCACACGTACACAGACACGTCAAACCTATAACCACCTTCCTTTTTGCATTTGGGTTAAAAATAAACAGGAATTCCCGTCTTCTACTAAAACAAAGAGCTCGTTCTATGCATGGCGTAATATTTCTGGCAATCATCCTATTCTAATTAAATCAAAGATAGAAACTGGAGCTATGATTAAGAGAACAATTTTCCAGGAAGCGCAGTAGCGGAAATAAAGTTAAGTTCCTATCTCAGAACAAAAGCTTCCCCGTTTTACCAGTCATAGTTGCATAATTTCTAATAGCGGCCGTGGAATAAGTAATCTGCAGTCGAATCAATTTCATTTATTTGCCATTATGCTTATTAATTGAAAAGTTGCAGGAAGTTCAAAGTAACGGCTCAGTTCAGGAATTAGGGAAATTAAGTTCATGAAGATTAAAAAAGTTTTTGTCTAAAAAATATTGCAAGATCTTAAGTCGAGTGTCACAAAAAAAAGGTCAATGTTTCAAGTTACACCTTCTAATATTTTTCCTTCTAGGTCAAAATAATTGTAAAAAAAAAAAAAAGTTTCATACAATTTGAACAACGGCAACCCGTGCCGACTCGCTCCCGAAAGTGTAAACCATCTCTGTGTACTAGGCCGACTAAAAAGAAAAAAAAAACCTTTTAGGAGTTCGAAAGCTCATTTTGATTAACGTTGCCCCTATAGCCCCACATGTAGCACAAAAATATTTATCCAAATTAAAAAATATTTAGGTGTCTATCAGGTGGCCTAAAAGAAATGATTTTCTTCAAAAATAGGCTTCTTCGATTTATCTTTTAAAAAATTACATATACGTTTCAATAAAATATCAAGTTAAAAAATTCCTAGCGAACACGTTTTCC
Organism: Uloborus diversus; assembly: GCF_026930045.1. Classification (NCBI taxonomy): domain Eukaryota; kingdom Metazoa; phylum Arthropoda; class Arachnida; order Araneae; family Uloboridae; genus Uloborus; species Uloborus diversus. Next base: position 64,037,427 of record NC_072738.1, on the reverse strand, counting down.
AATCAACATTTTCAAATGAATAATTTAAAAAAATAATATATTTAAAATGAAAAATGTAATTTAAACTTGAAAAAATCAATATTTTGTGTACTATGTACTCTATTAATGGCGACTCAATTATTGCAAGAGAGCAAAAAGTTATATTTAGCGCTAATCAGCAAGTTTACTGTTTATATTTTTCTTCTTAAAATATATTTCTCATTTTTATGAAAATCAATTTTTTAAGAAAAGTACGAATTATAGGCCTCCTGCTGGACTTAACTATTTTTTTTTTTAATTTGAATTAATATTTTGGTTGTACATATGCGGTTACAGGAGCAACGTTTTATCAACATGAAATTTCAGAATTCAAACAAACAAATTCGATTCGGCCTAGTGCACACATTTTCAGGCTCAAGTCTGCACGGGTTTCCGTTTCTCAAATTATTTGAAACTTGTTTCACAATTAATATTGTAATCATTTTGTTATACATTTAAAAGTGTCTGAAAATATAAGTACTACAATTCTGATGTATTTTAAGATATTTTTAATCTATCAAACGTAGGTGGCGTTTGTACCGCATGATATCCCCCAAAAGAGTAGAGAGGAAGGGACGTCCAAAAGGTATTTAATAACTTCTAAAAAATATATGTACTGAAATTTGGATATATTTTAATTTACTCCAGCAAATGTTTAAAAGATATTTATCACGCATCATAGCTCAGAAAAAAATGTTTTCTTGCCTTTTTTTTTGGAATTTATTATCCGTTCAGACAAAAACAGTTCCTTTCGATTTTACTAGAATATCTAACGCCAATTTTTATAACATCTTAATTTGTTTATTATTATTTTATTTTATTTTGGAACATTTAGAACTGTGTGGGGTGATATAAAATGGTTTTGATTAGATGTGTGGACAACCGTTTCACTTTTGTTTATAAGGTGGGAAAAGAGATACAAAATAGTCAGCGCAATTCCAAAGAGTTTATTGTAAAGTAAACACTTAATTTGCCCGATTTTTTCCTCTTTTACCAATGTCTGTAAGATTAGTAAAAAATGATTTGACTCTAATCCACTCTTATATTTGAGTGTGTGGATAAACAGAAAAACATTTGGTCATCCTTTTTTTTTTCTTCCTTTTTTTTTTAACTCTTTCATTTATCTTTAGTGCATTGCGTAATCCTTCGACAATTATTTTTTTTTCATTCATTATTTTACAATTATTCCATATTCTATATCATCCTTTATTTTAATTAATAATTTTTAATCACATTTAAGATAAAATGTAAGGTAGCGATAAGCAAACGGATGAAAGTAATAAAATTAAAAATTTGGAGATAACTAGTACAGGTGGTAGATAAATTTCTTAGGGCAAGATAAAGATAGTACTAGTAGTTCCAGTAGGTGTTGCTATACAGCATGATTTAGAAAACAAAATAATAAAAACCTACCTAAGACCGCAACTTTAAACGAGTTTTACTCGAAACTTGAAAATGTTGACTTACATCCCTTTGTTTCTCACTGCGTTATATGTTTTTTGATTAAAACAAATGTTTGAATTTTTTCTGTTTGTTTCTTTTCATCTGTTTCCCCCCCCCCCGTGAATATATCTTTTTTTTTTTTTTTTTTTTTTTTTAATGAGCAACCACGTTAAATTTCCTATATTTATGGTAAGAGCAATTTATTTTATAATACACAGCATATAGTATAAAATCTGTCATCAATGGTGACATCATGCGCAAAAGTACTGTTTTTGAATATCCTATATGCGTATTGTTTAATTAAATTTTAATTAATTTATGATTTGAATCACGAGAAAATTATTTTCCGAAATGGGTTTCTTTCAATGTTCTCTTTTCATAAGAAACATTTTTAAAAAATGTAAGGCAATCCCACTATGCAAAAAGGTGAATCATCAAGCCATCGGCAGCAGCTAAGTAATCTTCGTGAAGTACCTAAAAACCACGTATATCCTTTGGAACAATTAAACTATTGATTAAAAAAAAATACTACATAGGAGTTCAAAAAAAACCTCGCTCTGAGAACAATTCAAAAGTCTTGGAAAGCGAATGCAAAATACTGTAAAAAAGTGATTATTTCCGTGGAACGTTTCGTTATTTCGCAGTTTTTTATCACTTCTTGAGAAAATCAAGTATCTTTGTCATAAAGTCTCTTGAATTGCTACAAGTTGCACGTATGCACACTTCTCACTGTCATGAAAAATGTTTTTATCTTCAGTTTAAAGATTAATTGAGCGTATTTATTAAGTGTATTGGCTTCAGCTCAATCGCGGCCAGTCCAAGTTAACTAAGCTCCAGAAGGAAGTAAATAAATTTCTGGACACCGTAGCTTTGCAAGAGTTGCAGGCAAATTAGATTCATGTCTCTTGCTTGCAATTCTGTCTTATCTTTGGCCAAGTTTACAATGATACTTTTAGTGCTTAAAAGCAGTAAACTGTCAAGATATTGTACTAAACTAAGCTAAACTTTCTTTGAAGCTTTCAAACACAAGACTGGCTTTAACCGGAGAGATTACTGAATTATACAGAAAGATTCCAGGATAATTTCAGGAAGGTTACTGAATTTTAGCTGAAAACTCTTCTGTTTTTTGCAAGATATGTTACTTGTAGAAATTGGGTGCATCAGCTGCCCATTATTTTCCAGGAACGTATCTAAATTTTTGCAGTGCATTATAAGTGATAAAATGGCCCAAACATAAACTGGTGGCTGAGTTTAGGTTCGTCATTGGCCACCTGAACCGTTTTCGCAATATTTCAAGTCCTTTATGCAGCCTTTGTGATCTATGATGGATCATAGATGTCATAACCATTTCGTCATGTACCCTGCTGTACGCAAACGCTCTCTTGTGAACAGATACCGGGAGGTCAGGAACCTTTTAGATTCCTAATCCATTGCTACTGCTGCTTTTTTATTTGTTTCTGTATTTGTTTATTTTTTTTTTCATTAATGAAATTGGTTGTCTGTAATTGTAGTTGTTTTACAATCGAACCATTAGAAAATAAAACATAAATCAAAATTAAATATTTCCTGTTAATTCTTTTTATGTTTATTTTGAGTATAATCGTTGTATGTAATGCCGATTAAATACAACTAGTACATACAGTAAAATGCTTTCAAAATAAATAGTAAAAGCAAACAATAATGAAACCTAATTAAAAAGAAAAAACATACAATCGATGAGAGAAAATTAAAAAGTATTTAAAAAGAATCCTCGAAAAAACTCGTGTTGGAATTTTCTGCAATTCAAACCAAAATAAAGAGATAAAAAATTCACTTATAAGAACACATAATAGTTTTTCTATTTAACAGCAAAAAGACGTGCTGCGATAACATATTTTTTTGCTTCCCCATCGACCTTAATTAAAGATAATTAATGTATTCGTTAATCTCTACTTCTACTGACAGTTAATAATCGTCCATTCTTCACTGTACGTGCCGAATGCAGGATGCACGAAAAACCAATAACTGCACGCAAGAACTCAACTGCCAGGTGAGCATTAGTGTTACACCACCCTTTATCCGCGTCTTCCTTCGGACATACCTTTTGAAAGTTTTGCCACGTGCCAAGCTATCGTGACAAAAACCGATGACGGCCCAAACACTGGTTCATATTTTAGGATATCCACTTTGTACGTGACTGGGATCTAGAATGTTTATTAGGGATGTAGATCTAGATCATATTTGTCATGCATCGCAGATTTCTATGTTCAGCTGGAGATTTGGTTCGATATTGCTCGAACTGTGAACATTTGCTGCTCAATATAAATAAATGTTTTATTTCTTTTGTGAGATATAAAAGTATTTGATAGCAATAATATAAATCACAATTTAAGAAGCATGCAGCCTAAAATGAGGACTGCAAATGGTATGGACATAAATCTTTTTTTCCATATAAGTGCCGTGCAGGTAAAAAGATAGTATTTTTTTTCTTTTTCTTTTTTTTTTTTTTTTTTTTTTTTGCATTTTTGTCATCTATTGTACGTTATCTTTACTGTACAAGATCGCTTATTTGGCTTCCGCTGAAAAAAAATAAAAAAAAGGCTCAAAAAATACGTCTAATTCCAACATTTTCCTATTGTTAGTATTGAATCCACCTAACATTTCTTCAAATAACTCGAAAACACATTTCTGCAGATATCACCGTTAACCTGCACACAAAAGAAGAAATCTCCCACTTTGTTTCAATAGACTCACACATACCCAATTTATTGCAAGTGTTTAGCCCTTTTAGTCTTTTAAAACATGATTTGATGTTATCATTATTTTTTTCATTCTTCTACATCAGTGGTACCCAACTTGTGTTACCCAAGGGCCGCACTAAAACATGTTAAAATATATTTTTAAGTAATTTTTTACAGATAACATGGTAAAACTCAGAGAAGGAAAGAAAATTACAAACCAAGAACTCTGGTGTTATCAGTTTCTATATGTTTTTTAGAAACATATTTCTAAACATTTGGCTTCAAAATTGCAGCTATAAATCGTAATACCGAATAATGACTATTTCTAGTTTTAAAAGTTTCCAGAATATAGTTTTTGACTTGAAACATTGAGCATAACACCACCTATGTGGATTTACTTCGCGAGTCACATGAGGCCCATTGGTTGGGAAACCACGTTCTAAATCAAGAAAATTTCTTGAAATTATTTTTAAAATAATAGTACACGGTGAAAAAACGTTACAAAATGCTTTTCAGTCGATGGCATTAATCAAGGAAACCCTTGAAAAACTGCATTGATTTGACCAATACCCCAAAATTCACTTATCTATGCTTACTGAAGTTTAGCTTTGAAATTAATTTGTTGACTTTGTTAACAATAAACTACATAATAATTATTTTGTCAACGATTAAAACGATCATACAATCATTCTGCGACAGCTCAAGTTTTATAACAGCTAATAAAATAATATACCGCCAACCTCAAATCTTAAGGATGATGATCACTATCATTTTACCTAACACTATTTTTACGTATAACATTTAATAACATTAACTCATTAATATCATTGACAGTGTTACCAATATACAACAAACCTTGTCGCGTGAAAGCCTTATATTGAATTTCAACCATCATTTCTTTAAAAGGAGTATTTTAACTAGTTAATTTCACAATCACATTCATACCAGAAGTAGCTATTTACAATGTTTCATTCACCAGAAATGGTATTCGTACTTAGAGTCTCAACTGAATTCAGCTATACAACGTAAGTTGGAAGAAGATGCTCTGTTGATCAGTTTTTATTATCGCACATTATATTTGTAAGGATATTTCAGTGACTCAAATTTAGTAACTATTCCTCTTTACCTGATTAAGTTACTCGCAGAAATTTGGTGAAATGTTAAATTGTATTATACCAAAGCGGGAAAATATGCGCGAATACTTGGATCTCGAGGAAAGTATTTCTTGAGAAAACACGTTTATGATTTGGTTGGATTTATATACTGCCATTATTTTTTTTTTAATTATTTATTTTTAAAATATTGCGCAAATAAAGAAATGCAGTGTCGAAAAGTTATTATATATGGGCTATCAAAATACAACTGTGTAAGAGATATCCAGCAGATAAGAAATTTTCTCAGACAGGAATGCCTATAATCGTATTGTGAATAACTCTTGAATCATTTCACCATCAACCAAAACAATTAAAAGCTCAAAACGGAATTAATTTTAAGGTAAAAAAAACTTACTTTTCAGACACAAACTGATATTTGCAACAAATCTCCTCTCTTCCAAGATTTAAAAAAAAAAAAAAAAAAAAAAAAAAACTTTTTTTATCGTTTTTACTGTAAAAAAAAACAATGAACAAAAAAAGAAAGATAATAAAAGGATGAGCAAAACTTATAGCTTTGGGAAAAAAATATCAACGTTCCTTACAATAATATTAATACTACCGGGAAATATGTTTTTTTTTTTTTTTTTGAATAATTAAGATATTAACCAACACATATTATATAGATAAAAAAAGAACAAACATCTGTGGCGTAGCGTATACGACTCTTTATAGAAGAATTTTTACGAACACTTAAACAATGAACTCAAAAAATTCAAATTGTTTCTAAAACGATTTTTAGAGGCTAAAAATAATTCTATATTCGAGTGAGATTTTTTCCTTTCTACTCCATATTAGTAATAGTATGAAACTTCATGCAATCTAATGCCCCCTACCCACCCCTCCAAAAAAGACGTACAATTTAATTTGAGCCTTTAACTTAGAACAGGAGAAATATTACTACACAATAAATATACGGGGATTATATATTTTTTCTGAAAGATTAACTAGCAGTTTTAGCTTATCTTATCATTCATAGGGCTACGTGACCACGCGGAGGGGCACGAAAGCTTCATAACCACACGCGAGATAACAACTGTCAGAGAGCATGTCTCTCGTAAAGGAAATACATTTTCACTTACTTACAATAAAACAAAGTAACAGATAAAAAAAATGGTTTTAAAACGGATGAAAATAGAAATAGCACTTTTAGACATTTAGAGACTAACACACCTCTGCAAAAGCTGACATCCCTGAAAACTAATATTAGATGCGTCCATTTCCGCCTGTTAACCGTATATTTACCTTTCCATCTAATTGGTGGTCAAACTGTATTTTATTGTTGATTAATTGGGAACATTAATTCAGGCTGCACAAATTTAATATTTAAGATACATTCTTTTTCTTAAGTTTTTCCTCCAAAAAATATTGATTTTTTTTTCAAAACTAAAAGAGCAATAAAATTAATATTTTTTGACAACGAATAATAAGTTTAACGTAAATTTTATCAACATCTTACACTGTAAAAACGATTCAGAAACGTTCCTGGAAAAAAATAGGCAGCTGATGCGCCCAATTTCAAACAGTAACATTTCTTACAAAAACCAGAAACGTTTTCCGATACAAGTGAGTAACCTTCCTGAAATGCTGGGAAATATCCCCTGTTAAAGCCATCTTCTACAAAAATTAAATAGGTTTAATGTATCTGATTAGAACCTTCCTAGTTTACCAGAAAAGCTCCAGAAACATTACCGCGACCATGGCCAAAGCTGCGCGAATAATTGCCTGCAATTCCTGCCTCGCAGGGCAGCAGCTATCCAGTGACTTATTTGCTCCCATTGGGAGTTCAGTCAACCTGGACGGGCCGTGGTCAACCTGAAGCCAATACACCTTATAAACATGCTCAGTCATTCTTTAAACTGGTAGCAAAAAATATCTTTCACACCAGTGAAATGTCTGCATTCGTGCATATTTTAGCAATTCAGGAAACTTTTTTGCGAAGATACTTGATTTTGCGGGGAAATAGGTGAAAACCTCTGAAATCCCGAAACGTTCCACGGAGATAACCAGTAACGTTTCGGAATTTTTTTACAGTGTAGTGATGAACTGTCCAGACCAATTTATTCTCCTTATATACCAACAGGAATAAAGAAACCATATAACTTGATTGTAATTTCCAAAACTAAAGGCCTAAATACTTTCTATTATCTCTATTATATTGTTCTAACTATTATTGTCTCAATATTAATTATTAAAAATTGCTGCGTGTTAGCGTTTTTCTTTTTGAGTGTAACGTACCAGGACTACTCGTAATATAAACTGGGTAACGTAAAATCTGCTACAGCTTTGCTACTTTGCCACTGTTTTGCATCACTGGGAATGAACATGCTGGCCTGCTTGCTAAAAATAAGAGCTCTCGTGGACCTAAAACCCAATGAAATTTCTATTTTGATTTTATTGAAGCTTTTTACCGACAGGACATGCTCATATATTTTATAGATAACGATCGAGTAACGCTGCTGACGTCATCAACTTTTAAACTCGTGCCACGGAAATGTTTGACTCCCAGCGATGTTTGACTGCCAGTATAAAACTCGTGCCACGGAATGATAATTGGACAATATATTTTCGTAATGTTTAACATGCTGGGAAATGCTTTATTGTGACAGGGATGAAATGGATCCAATCACTTAACTGTTTTACTGGTAAGACTGTGTCATTTCAGGGGAATCAAGAAACGAAAAAAAGGTCAACGATGAACGTTATCTACTAGAGTTTAGGGTTAATCCGCTGGAGTTAGGGTTACAATTTCAACTATCAAAAATATCACCAAACAGGCAATGGCGTCGTTCAAATGTAGAAGCAATTTTCATCCGTTATGTCTTGAATTGCGATTTTATAGTTTAAACATAATTTTAAGGGACAGTTTTTATAAGAGTCAGGCAGGTCAGATACATGCCATTTTTGATTTCGCTAAAAAATTTACAGCGGTTTCTTTGAATGATTTTAGAAGACAAACATTTTTTCTTTTCTTCTAAAAAAAAAATTGTGGGTCACAAAAATTCCGAAAGTTGGTCACAACTTAAGATTTTTCTAAAATCGACATTTTTTAATATTCAATTACTAGTCGACCCGTGCGGAACTCCGCACTGTACTTCGAATCGTTTCATAAGGCATTTCGCTCTTTAAAAATTTCAAAGAAAAAATATGATGAAGAAAAACTGAAAAAAGTAAACGGAAAAAAGTAAGCGCACAAGATAAGGCATGTAATTTGAAGACATCAGTAACAAAACCTCGTTAAATACAACGTTGTGATAATTTGATCATCGCTCCCCTTTTGGTTGTACGTATTTTCAATGCAAATATAAATATCATTTAAAGTGTGGCTGAGTGACACGTGAAAAATCAGTAATTTTGCATGTGAAAAAACAGGTTGTTGCAAATATAGTCCTGTCCATGTGAGCATCTGACGAAAAACACAGAAACATTAAAAAGATATTTAGTGGCACGGATTCGAACTGGCGCCATTCTGATTAACAATACGACGCTCCAACAAACCTAGCAACTGTGCCTTCCTTTTCGAATGCTATTCATTGAAGGAATGCGTAATAAAACACAGTAAAAAAAGTTTTTCGCCGAAAAAATATAATAAGATCATGCGTCTATGTTTTGTCATTAGTCAGCATGGTACGATTTAAAATTATTCGTAAAACATGAAATTTGATTAAGGAATGAGGAAGATCTCACGTAACGATTGAAACAAACATTCTACAGAAGTTATAAATTCGGTAGAAAAAAATAGTGTTTTTATTTTTGAATATTTAACAATTTCCCATATCAGGCTTCTTTAACCTGTACGGCTTAGAAGCCCGCACTTGTTTTTCTTTTAATCGAACACTTAAAATTTAAAACCAAAACCAGTTGAACTGAGTCTGTTTTTTAAGTGTAATTTTTCGAACGTAGACAAAATGTTTTTCTTTTTTCTTTTCAGCCGAAAGCAGAGGAATAGAAAATGATTTCTTACTAATGAAGTTGATAATAATTTTAATGTTTTATATCGTATTCGAATAAATAGTTAAAGATTTACTAGTTGAAACTCGTAATTTTAATTTGGCGTAGTATTTTTTCATTTGTACAAAAGTTCGAACACTGCTATTAGAAAAATCTACATTTCAGCATACACTGAAAATGTTTTTTTTTTCACAAAAAGGATTCCCTTGAGATATATCCAATACTTTTTTTATGCTTACATTACGCTCAGTGGTCTGTATGGAGTCAAAGATTAAAAAAAAAAGGAGAGAACACCCTTCGATTAGCAGTCAACTTATCTGAATGATAACTGTAGCCTGCATAAAGGAGTCGAAACACCAAATAGCATTCCCACTGCATTTATTTTATTACGTGTGTTATCTGTTGTATGTTATGAATACATATAATGCGTAATATTACTGTAAATTTGCTGTTATGTCGGACAGCCCGAACTGGCCCGAAGTTCAGACAGTTTATAGCCGAACGCTCTACCGAAAGAAAAAACCCACAGGTAATTTTAAATTTTTTTTTTCTTTCCAAGAAGTGTTTTTATTTTTAAAAATTTTTGCAATTTGTTATCGCAGGCTGTTTGAACCGTTATAACTTAGATGGCAGCAAGTGTTCATCATTTAACAGCACGGTTAAAATATAAAATAATTTGCACTAAGTTCTTTTTTAAGCGTAGCTTTTCAAATGTAGTAAAAATGTGATACGCTATTTGTTTTTTTGCAAAAAGAAGAAAAATATATATATTACCCTTTAAATTGAGGTAGTATTTTTTTATTTGTACAAAAAGTCAAAAAATCATAAGAAGAATCTATATTTCAACATACGATTTATTATATTTTAATGAACAAAAAACAACTCCAATGTAGTCTGAAATCTTAAACCTGATACTTATATTTTTGCTTTCATTATGCTTTAATTTTCTTCCAGGAGCCAAAGCTTAAAAAAAAAAAAAAAAAACTTACAATTGAGTATCAATTTAGCTCCGTGTTGCATCAAGTTTTCATAACAGCTCGGAGCGTTTCTACCTCATGTATTCCCTAATATTTGTTATTCATTGTTCATGTAATGTGCGATATTTTTCTAATTTTTCGACGCATATTGTCCGGATGTAGACCCGAACACGCATTAACCTGGTTACCAGTCGAACGGTCTGCCGATCAAGCTATTCAGCTCTGTCGGTAACAGTGCAAGTTAAAATTATAAATTTAACCGATAATCTCATTATGGTTCTTTAAAACAGGTTTTTTTTTGCCCGAAAAAACAATTTTTAGACCGTGGGTCTATTTTTCGTCAGTAGCCTGCACGATAAGCTTTAAAATAAGGTGTAAATCAAAGAAATCGATCAAGAATTGAGGAACATCTCGCGTAGAAACCAAAAACAGGCTACAGAAATAATATATAAGGATCCCTGCGCATTGAGCATCCAAATGTAATCTTTGTGATTACAACATATTTAGTGTCTCAAATGAAATGCATCGTAAATTTTATGGCTGACCTTCAGAGGACCCTGGCAGGAGTGGCTAAACAGTGCCGAAGAAAGTGAAAATGTGTCATGTTTGAGGCATCCTGGTTCCATGCACTGAGGTTCAACCATAGTTTTTGCGAGCAATTTGTGTAGTGATACATATAAATTATTAAATAGGCTCATTAAATGCGTGATTAATGCTCACTGCTGCCAAAAATGGCAGTTTTTGTATCGAAAAATGCGAAAAAGTGCAGTTTTCATGGGCCTTTATCTCAGAGCACCGAGGGTCAGTGTAGAACTGGATACCTGCATTTCAAACTAGAGTATGTGTATTTTCACAAACAAGTGACAGAACTATGTGCAAATTCTTTTCAAGAACACAATAAGTATTTCAAAACAGTAAAATGAACTATTCAGTTTTCAATTTAGTCTAAATATCCGGGTTTAAACTTTCCTCCTGGGACTTCCAGATACTGTTTCAAAAGCTAGTATGATCAAAACCTTACCATAAAAGAGTTATAAACTTGCAAATAAACTGATTATGCTTATTCGGATACTTTATAATATGATAAGTAGAAGCAAAGTGAAAGAAAAACATGAAACTATGATAAAAAATGTACTTTTTAGGGGCTTGTATCTCAGTGCACTGAGGGTTAATATAGAACTTGATGCTTACATTTTAAACTAGAGTAAATGTCTTCTCACAAACTATGGGCAAAGAGAGAGAAAAAAAAAAAAAAACGGTTATCAATGCGGTAAAAAGGGGCCTCCGTGGCTCTGTGGTAGAAGCTTCGTGTTCTAAGTTGGAGGTTGTGGGTTCGATTCTTGCCGGTGCCCTGGGTGTTATTTCTTTCTCTTGCATTGTACATCTTTCCTGTGTATGTCCGGAGGCAATGCGCTTGGCACGCAGTCCTTTATGTATGAGCTTCTAAATATGAAAATAAATAAATTGCGGTAAAACATAAGTTATTTGGAACACTTTTTTTTGAAGGTGTTTTAGGTATGTTTTTAATTATTTTAATTAAGGTAGCTTTTTTTCGTTTATACTGTACATTAAAGTTCGTTGACATTCGTTTAGGCTGTACATTATAGTGAAAAAAAATATTTTCTTTCACTAAAATACAATGATAGCAAACAATTACTAAGTCATATTGAATTACTTATGGTAACAGCAATACTATAACATTATAAAAAAGGGGTATAGTTGCCTAACTGACTAGTGGGAGAGTAAAAAATTGCAAGACAAAGCATTGTAGCTTGAGTACAACTACTTAGATGTGTCATTACTCTTATACAATTTTATCATAATGAAGGGCATTTTACGAGCCTTACTAGTTTTTAAACAGTATCTGTGTCCCAGGAGGAAAGTTTAAACCCGGATATGTTGACTAAATTGAAAACTGAATAGTTCATTTTACTGTTTTGAAATACGTATTGTGTTCTTGAAAAGAATTTACCCATAGTTCTGTCTCTTGTTTGTGAAAATACACATACTCTAATTTGAAATGCAGGTATCGAGTTCCACACTAACCCTCGGTGCACGGAGATAAAGGCCCATGAAAACTGCACTTTTTCGCATTGTTCGATACAAAAACTGAAATTTTTTGGCATCGTAGAGAGAGAACTATGCATCTAATGAGGATATTGAATAATTTATGTATATTCTTACACAAATTACGTACAAAAACCATGGTTGAGAATAATGCCGGGAACCATTGGTCCTCAAACAAGGCACTTTTTCATGTATTTAGACAAAGTTTGGCGTCCCCTGAAAGGCTGCACTGAAAGTCAACCGCAAAATTTACGATATATTTCAATTTAGGTACTAAATGTCAGATTGTCAACACAAGAATTTTTTTTGCTGATGCTTAATACACAGAAATAACCGGATTTTAAAAAACGCTGATTTGGAAAAACCTCTCCGTCGGGCCCCACTTTACGAATTTTTACAGGTCCCCAAAATTTTTTTTGGAGGAAAAGAAAAAATACGTTTCTTCTAAAATCTTTAAAAGAATCCATCATAAAAATTTGAGCGAAATCAAAAATGGTGTCCATTCGAAAACTCCATTTCTGTCCGGTTCTTATAAAAACTCGCTCTTAAACAGGAGGCTCTGAATATATCAAAGGGACCCTTCTTTTTTACTTTAAGCCCCCAGAAAGGTAACTGTGGCTACTTTTAGACAGTTAAGGGGGTATGATTATCTGAAATGCCGTCCCTACAAAACTGGAAATTCCGATTATCAGCGACTCGGGCCAGGCTATGATCGCTGAGCATTTGTACGTGTAGAGATGCAGAATTTAGTTCTGATATTGAAAAGTATTGGAGAGCACCTGCACTGATGGTATAAGAACTATTTTTAGTGTGTGACATTTTCAAAATAAATTGCCTTTCTTTTATTGTACAACCACAGAATTTGCCGTGTGCACTGCATTGAGTGAATTTAGTTCTGCTATTGAAAAGTATTGGAGAACATCTGCAATGATGGTAGAAGAGCTATTTTTTGTGTAGCATTTGCAAAATGAATTGTATTTCTTTCATTGTACAACCACATCATTTGGAAGTGTGCACTACGCTGAGTGAACTTAGTTCTGCTATTGAAAAGTATTAGAGAGCACCTGCACTGATGGTATAAGAGCTATTTTGAGTGTGTGAGATTTCAAAATAAATAGTATTTCTTTTATTGTACAACCACAGAATTTGGACGGGTGCACGGCGCTGAGTGAATTTAGTTCTGCTATTGAAAAGTATTGGAGAGCATCTGCGCTGATGGTATAAGAGCTATTTTTAATGCAGCATTTTCAAAATAAATTGTATTTCTTTTATTGTACAGCTACAGCTGAAAAGAACATATCTACTTCCAACCCTAGTAAGCACTACACTGTAAAAACGATTCAGAAACGTTCCTGGAAAATAATAGGCAGCTGATGTGCCCAATTTCTTCCAGTAACGTATCTTGGTAAAACCGGGAAAGTTTTCCGGTGGAAGTCAGTAACCTTTCTGAAATTAACCTTGCAGAAGTGCGAAATCTCCCCTGTTAAAGCTATTTATGACTCTAGAACCTTCTAGAAAAAATAAGTAGGTTTAATGTTATTGATTAGAACCTTCCTGATTTCCCAAGAAGACTCTAAAAATCAGAGCGACCAAGGCCAAAGCTATGCAAGAAGGAACCAAGCATATCTCTTGCCTGCAATTCCAGCCTTACAAAGCTGTAGCTATCCATTGACTTTTTCGCTCTCATTGAGAGCTTAGTCAATCTGGACAGGCCGTAAGCAATCTTAGGCCGATACACTTAATAAACACGCTCATTCAATCTTTAAAGTGGTTGCTAAAAATATTTTCCATAACAGTGAAAAGTTTGCACGTGTGCAACTTGTAGCGATTCAGGAAACTTTTTTTTGAAGATACTTGTTTTTACGGGGAAATAGGTGAAAACGTGTGAAATCCCGAGACGTTCCACGGAAATAACCAGTAAGGTTTCGGAATTTTTTTACAGTGTATTTAATAATATAAAATGTAGTAAAACTGAAACTAGTAACTACCTCTCTTAAACTTTCGAGCTAAAAATCTTGTAGTAATAAGATAAAATAATCATAAATATAAATATACAAAATGCAGCAACTATCTTTCTGAAACACAAAGTGAAAAATACTGAATTTAATTTCTTTAATTTAACTTCATGAGTTGTAACTGCCTTTTAAAAATCTGTATAATAAGAGAATTCGCTTTTTTGGTAAATGTAAATCTGGACTAGATTACATTTCGCTGCTCTTTTATCACTCTGTGTCACTGTACTTCTTTTAGCAAACATTCAAAATTAAAATGCTTATTTTTATTTCAAAATATATCAAGTAGAAAAATAATGGCGTGAAAGTATATGTTGCTGCCCGAAACTAATTGAATATTTATCGTAAGTTTCTTTCATAAAATGAAATTGCAGTTTCCATTATTTGAAGCCAATTTACTTCGCCCAACCTGCATATTAAATCCTTTTGGAAATGAAACCTAGAATTTCGCCGTAACAAGGGAAATAATTCAAATGAAATTACTCCAGTTCTGGGCTCCTCACTGGAAACCACTCAAAAGCCATTTAATACTGGCAGGATCATAAGCTGAACAATTTCTCTTTGATCCATCGGGCACTTACAAGATTAAAAGTTGAGCGCAATGTCGGAACTTCCGATATCTAATATCATCCACTTTAAAAATATTTAGGAAGCATTCCATGCATTTTTAAAGATGAGGTAAGTTAAAAAGATTTATTTGATAACTTATAATATATCCTTCCCAGACCCAGGACTTCCAATGATATTTTTTTTTTTTTTTGAACTTTTGTAATAGAGAGAATGAAAAGTAGTGTTTTTTTTTTTTTCAAACAAAAGTATTTTAAAAAGTTGTTGCTTATTATCAATGATGTAACTATCCTTGTTATTTACAACCTTTTGCCCTGTTATGCACAATTTAGTAATTCCGGATGCAGAAACTAAGCAAACTAACCAGATATGGCACTTTGGATATTGGACAAATTTTCAAGGTTTTTTTTTTTTTTTTTTTTTTTTGCAGCAAGGTTAAGGGAAATCATATGGTACAATGTCAAGCGGTTGTGGTGGGTGAAGCAGCATAACACAGCTCATTAACTTTTTTAGGGAAACTTGATCAGTGTGGTTTTGCAGTACTATGTTTCAGAATTAATCCTTTTTTGCAGATATACTGGAAATATTCTCGGCGTAAATTGCATCATCTAATTTCCCGTTCTTCTAATTGCTGAAATGAGACAAAAACTCGAAAATTTGGCTGGTATCTAAAATGCCATTTCCAGATATTTCGCATCTAAAATCAATAGGTTGTTGCCTGCCCAAAATTGAAAATCAGTAGCAAAAGACCGATGATAAGGAGAGTATTGACATGGGTAGTTCAAAAAGAAAACTTTTGAAATTTATTCGTTTGTAAAAAAAAAAGACATTAATTTCTCGTCCGACTAACATTAAGTGGTTCTAAGTACAGAAAAATTACAGAAAAAATGTTTAAAAAAGGAGAAACTTACTATCTTTCGTAACAGCGACACTAAATTAGCAGTGTTATAAATCAGAAAAAGTAAGATTTGAGTGTAAAACTGAAAATCTGAAAAAAAAAACGATGTTAAGGATTTTTCAGCATGTTTAAAATTTTTCTACTACAGCATTTGATTACAAAGTTTCTTATGAGTGTTGTTTAGTTTCCCTTACTGGCGACGCCGGGAATGAGGAGAGGATTTTTTAAATGGAAAAAAAGACTATCTTAAAGGTGTATGAAAGAAGTAAAAAAGCTGATTTTAAGAAATTCAGTTTTACGGTTAAAAATTTCCTGCTATAACGTTTGACTTTGGCGTTCACACATTTTGTTGATCTCAGCCGCTATTTTTTCCCCCTTTCTTTTTCTGAGAGTTGTTTTGCGTCTTCTACGGCGACCCCTGGTGACGCGGAGTAGAGGAGAAGAGTTTTGAAATAAAAACAAGAAGTTCCTTCAGGAACTAAACGAGCCTACTTTCCCGTATACCAATATTTACTATGTAGTATTTGATCAATATTCTCAAAATTAGCTAAAATCACAAGTTATTTCAAACATAAATTTGGAATTTTTTAAACTGATTTCTAGAAATAAAATATGCCTTCCTCATCTGAAGAAATACTAGCGTAAAAAATAAATAAACGAACAATTAAGGTAGTAGCACATTTTAAACAAAGCAGCTAATATATTTTTTTCCATTTAAAAAATCTTCAATCGCTTTCAAAAAGAAAAACAATAGAATGAAAAATAATAAGCTCATATTCTGTCAAAAAAATAAATAAATAAATAAATAAAAGAAAAAAGAAGAAGAAGGAAGAGAACCTTTTTGTTTTTCCCCTGTTGCTAATTTTTTTTAAACAAATGAGTAAATGTACTTTTAAAATAATTTTAAATAAATGGCAAAAGAAATAATTGTCATTATCAAAAAAAAAAAAAAACGTCTGCTCACATCTTTATGCAGAAACATAAAGGACTTCGAATTCCTCCGCCAAACACTTTAAAATTTTCGCGTGAAAACAAAAACAAATCTTATCGACAATAATTATTTCAAACTAAAAACTATGGCTGCGGAGTCGGAGTAAATCTTATTTTGGGGTAAAGGAGTCAAATTCGGGAGTCGAAGTTTTTTAATTCAAAGACTAGGAGTTGGAATCGGTCATTTTCCCTTAAAGTCCGCAACTCTGCCATTGTTTGCTGAGTCAGAGTCGGACTCTTTTTTGATAAAATAGTCGGAGTTGAATATTTTAAATTTCCAAAAGTCGGAGTCAATCATTTTCCCTACGTGTCTAAATTTTTGCTAAAGCTACGGAGTCACAGTTGGAGTTGTGGAGTCGGAGCTCGACTAATTTTCGAGTAGAGGAGTCGGATTCAAAGTCGAATGCCCTTAATTTTAAGAGTCGCGTATGGAGTTCATCAAGAGCGATTTCCAACAAAATGTGTTTGAAGTAAATCCGCCTTTAAGTTAAGTATCTATATTAGCTTTTAGTTTCGCCATAGGCGCTAATGCAAAAGGATTTGAACTTTTCAAAATTGAACGGAAAATTGTTCAAATCAAGAAGAGATTTTCTATGCATGTTCTTCTTCAAAAGCTTTTTAACATGAAGTCTGTTTGAAGATAAGTCGCCTCTAAGTTCGAAATTTATGTATACCTTGAATTTCCCCGTAGGCGCTAATGTTGAGTTTTTTTGAACTGTTCAAAATCAAACGAAAAATTTTTTAAATTAAAAAAAAAAGAAAACTGAGAATGAAATGTCCTCGCCGAGATCTTTCGAACGAAAAAAAAAATGTTGGAATCGTAACATTCCCTCAGAAGTTATTAGGGGGAGGGGACAGATAGCCGACAGACCGATGGAAAGACAGACATTTTTTCCCATCTTAATACCCTGTATACCAGTTTTTAGTTTTTCAATATTTATTTTTGACTTTTTTGTTTTTGTTTTTCGCGATATTTTTAAGACGCGTTAAGCTTTATTTCATGCTTTTTTCTTCTTTCTCTGACTTTTACTGGGAAAGTAGGCTAAAAAGGAAACTGGGTTAAAGGTGTATGAAGTCGAGCGCATTGAAATTCCAAGAATCGTTTACCTTTGAATCTATTCATGACAAGGGACGGAGTCAGAGTCGGAGTAGCAGTGTAAAAACCAATTCCGAAACGTTCCTGGAAAATAATGGGCAGCTGATTTGCTCAATAACGTTTTGCGCTATATGTCAGAAATATTTTTAAAATTATCTTTGAAACTTTCTAAAGAATTCGGAAACCTCCTCGGCTAAACCCAGTTATGGTTTTAGAAAAATTCGAAAATGTTCTACGTAACTGTTTTCAAACTTTCCTGATTTACTAAGAACGCTCCAAGAGGCCAAAGTTAAGACGGTATTGAGACGAATATCTAGTTTACGTTCCTCGGGAGTACCTGAGGCGTGGCCTCGTACCTCCCATGTCGATGATTGGGTGGGATTAGCATGGGCTGTTATATAAACCAATGACGAGCAGTTTTCGTTGTGATGATACAGGGTGCGTTTTAAATTTGAAAAAATTTAAAAACATCTTAGGAAGGTTACATATATAGAGTAAAAAGAGATAAATTACGAAAAAACAAAGTTTTTTTTTTTTTTTTTTTCCCGCATGGCAAGCCAGGCATATTTTATAATGATAAAAATAAAAAAGGATTAAGTAGCCCAGAGGGCTTTATAAGATAAGATAACTGGATTAAATATGATAAAAGAATAAAAAGGGGGGTCTTAGCCAGGAAAAAGTCCCTAATGCCAACCGGAAAACCTTAACGGTAAACCGCAAGGAGTTCCGTGCAGTTAGTTGCAGAGCAAGGCCCGGGGCCTGCGTCGATTTGCTGGATCAGCCGGGTCATAGACCGGAAGGCTGTCTAGTAGGGTATTTTGGACAAGGGGAATTCTTGCAAAGAATCTCCTGGCCAGTGAATGACCAGTGGAAAAATCATGGAGTGTAGGAATGCCAATTTCCTGAATAAGTTTATCCGTACGAATATACCATTCAGGATTAATAGCATCACGAACCATAGTGCGCTGAAGATTTTCAACCCGTGTGAAGTTAGTACCTGCGGAGGTAGCCCAGATGGGAGCTCCGTATGTAATAATGGGCCTAAGGCACATTTTGTAGAGGAGTAGCTTATTATCCGTAGATAATACGCTACGCCGGTGAATAAGGGGGAATAGGGAGGCTTTGGAAATGAGGTATTTTGACCTAACATTTTCAATATGCGGTCTCCAAGTTAAGTTACGATCGAGAATTAGGCCCAAGTAGGGGGCAGTACCAGCCCAATTAATGGGTTTGGTGTCAAGATATAATTGGAGTGCAGGGTTGTCAGTGAAAAAGGGGACAGCAGTGCTTTTAGAAGCATTAACTTCGACTTTCCAGGTACGTAGCCAGACATCTAGTATATTGAGGTGATATTGTAATGAAGCAGAGGCAATTTCTTTAGTCGCACCAGCGGCGAGTATGCAGGTGTCATCTGCATAAATGGCTAACTGGGTGTTGTCAGTGTGTGGTATGTCGCTCGTGAAAAGTGAATAGAGCGTGGGGCCCAATATGGAGCCCTGGGGCACCCCGGCAGAAATTCTTCTGGGGGTGGAAATTGAACCATTCACACGAACGACAAAGTGCCTATCAGTGAGATAGGAGTTGATTATGTTTATGAATGCATGGGGAATCCCCAGGTGTATGAGTTTGTATAAGAGTGCTGGGATCCAGACCCTGTCGAATGCTTTCGCTACATCAAAAAATAAAGCTGCAGATTTATTTCCCTTGCTTTTTTCGTGTCGCAGAAATTCCACGACACGCAGTAAGACGGTATTGCAAATTCTTGACTTGCAAAGCTGCAGATATTCCAAAGACTTAACTGATTCGAACCCTCTTGATTTACCAAAAGCGCTCCAAGGGGTCAAAGTTAAGACATTATTAAAAATCTTGACTTGCACAGCTACAGCTGTTCCAAAGACTTATTCGCTCTCACTGGGAGACTAGAACTCGCTCTTATTGGGAGACTAGACAATCTTGACAAGAAAATACACTTAATTAATACGCTCAGTCAATTTTAAAGCTGGTGGCTAAAAATATTTACACTACTGTGAAAACTCTGCGTTCGTGCAACTTAAGGCTCCTATATAAGGGGAGCTGACTTATCCGACATTTTGGTTCCAAAATTGTCGGGCGAAAAAAATAGTATTTTTGCAAAAGTCTCATTTCAGAAAAGTGGTGGCAAAGCTTTAGATGTGTTACCTGATTGATGTTTGAGTATTTTATTCTGTAGATGAAGACGATTTAATTTACACAAATTAAAAACAAATAAGGTGAAAAAATGAGGTTTATTACAGTAAACATTTCTTGATACGTTTTTGTTGAATTTGTGAACTAAGTAATCTTTCTCGATTTACCTTAGGTGACATTTTACTCAACTTATCATCAATTGCTTTACGACATAGCAACCAGCGAATATTATAACGTATTTATAAATACTAGAAACGAGGTTGGATCCAATTTTGTCTTGGAACCAAAATGTCGGATAAGTCAGCCTGTCTTTTTCGAGGAGCTCTAGTGCAACTTATAGGAGTTCGGGAAATTGTCATGCAAAGATACTTGATGTTTCGGGAAAATAGATGCAAGTCTGTGAAATCCCGAATCGTTAAACGGGAATAATCATTAACGTCTCGATTTTTTTTTACTATAAGGGGAGTCGGAGTTGGACTGATTTTAAACTACAGGATTTGAAGCCAAAGGCCATAAAATTCCAGGAATTAGAGTCCGACTACGCAGCCATGGTAAAACAGTTTGCTCTTTTAGTTCATTTCATGTTGATTCCAACACATCTTTATCTGACTTGCGTCAATGTCAAGTCTACGAGAGAAGGTATTTAGGTTTTTGAGAATACCTTCTTTCCTAATTCTTGAAACTACAAACTGGGAACATATTCAGAATATGCACTTTTTTTTCAATATTTTAGTATTTTCTAATATATTCGATAACGTTAATTTTTTTTCAACTTTTCAAATAATGTCCTAAAAGTAGCTAAACAAAAATTTTTCTTGTATACATGTTTTTCATAAAGATCTTTTACCTGTAATGTTTGTTTAAAGCCAATCCGTCTTTAAGTTCGGGATCTATGTTTATATTAAACTTCCACGTAGACACTAACGTTAAGTTTTTTATAATTTCAAAATTGAACGAAAAATTGTACAAATCAAAAAGCGAATAATGGGAAAAAAATGTCCTTGCCAAGATCTTTTGAACAATGTGCTTTAAGACGTTTTTTAATGCCATTTTTTTCTCTGCCCAAATTTATATATTTATTTCTTTAAAAAAATGATAAATCGAATTATTAACTTAAAAATTATTTGGGGGACAGACAGACAGAGAGACGGCATACAAACCGACACACACACATTTTCTTCATCTCAAAACCCTACTTACCAGTTTTTAATTAATCTATATTTATTTAATTATCTTATTTATTTATCTAGTTTTGCTTTAGCAATACTTTTAGGAGACATTAAGTCTTCTTTCATGATCTTTCCTTTTTTGTTGACTTTATAGGAAAGTAGGCTAATGAACGAAGCCTGAACCAAATAAGTGTTTAGAAAAATTTTGAAAACTGTTCCAGAAAATGTGTTTTAAAGTTTTCTAAAAAATGGACAAGTGTACGTATTCAAAAAGAAAGATCATTTCATGTTATAGTCAAATATGTTACATTCCGAAAATAAACTCACTAGCTGCCTGTAATTTTTAAAGCACGTTCCTGAATTCGCTTTGCAGTGTAAGATCGTCAATTATTTTGAAAAAAAAAAAAAAAAAAAAAAACAGATGTAATTACATATGAAGAAGTGAGCAGGAAAGGGATGTAAGTGGCAAAATTAAAAATTTGGAGGTAACCAGTACAAATAGTTGGTGAACCTCTCCTCTGTCTTAAGGCAAGACATAGTACTAGTAGTCCTGGTAGGTGCTGCCGTATAGCATGATTTAGAAAGAAAAAAAAAATTCAATGAAAGTGTACCTGAGATCTTATTTTTAAACGTGTTTTACTCAAAACTTGAAAATGTCCACTTACATCCCCTTCACTGTAAAAAAAATTCCGAAACGTTACTGAGTATTTCAGTGTAACGTGTCGGGATTTCAATGGTTTCTATCCACTTCCTGGAAAAATCAAGTATCATTGCCAAAAAGTTTCCTGAATAGCTACAAGTTGCAAGAATGCACACATCTCGCTGGTGTAAAAACATTTTTAGCTCCCAGTTTAAGGATTAACTTTGCGTATTTATAAAGTAAATCAGCTTTAAGTTACTTGTGACCCGCTCATCCTGATTATAAGCTTCCAGAGGATCGAATAAGTATGGACTACGCAGAATTGCAGGCGCGCAAAATTCCCGATACCTGCCTGCAATTCTGGCTTAGCTTTGGCCATGTTTGCAATACTGCTTATGGAAATTCCTTAATAAATCGGGAAGGGACCAAGATATTACAATATACCTAACAAAGTTTATTCTTAAGTTTCAGAGACACTGGCTTCAAACAGGAAGATTTCAGAATTTTTAAGGAGGTTTCCGAGATAATTTCAGAAATGTTACAGAATATTAGCGGAAAAGGTTCCTGGTTATTGCAGATATGTTACTGCCAGATATTGGGCACATCAGCTGCCCATTTTTTTTAAAGGAACGTTTCTGAATCGTTTTTACAGTGTTGCTTTTCTTTGCCTCATATGTAATAATAAATGCAGAACATGAACAGGAAATTTTAACAGCCACTTTTTAAAACGCCACTTGAAATTTACACCCAATCACATTTGTACACTGAAAAAAATTCTGAACCTTACTGATAATGTCCGTGGTACATTTCTGGAATCCGCAGGTTTTTATCCACTCTCTGGAAATATCAAGTATCTTTGTCAAAAAGTTTCCTGAATTGCTACAAGTTGAACAGATGCGAACTTCTCACTGTTGTGAAAAATATTTTTAGCTACCAACTTAATGATTAACTGAGCTTATTTATTTAGTCTCTTAGTTTTAGTCCTGCTCTGGCCCCTCGAAATTAACTGAACTCCCACTGAGAGCGGAAACGTCTCTGGATTCCGTAGCTATGCAATAACTGCAGGCAAGTTAGATTCTTAATACATTTTGGAATTCTGTGTTAGTTTTATCCATGTTTGGATTGATGTTCTTAGAGCTTTTTTGATAAATCAGGATGATGACAAGCTATGAAGCTAAAGTTTTCTCAAAAGGCTTCCGAGACACAACTGGCTTTTACCGCTGAGAGTTCTGATTCTTCAGAATAATTTGCAGAAGGTTACTTTATTTTAGCGGAAAACATTCCTGTTTTTTGCAAGAAATTGGGCACAGTAGATTCCCATTATTTTCCAGGAATGTTTCTAAATAGTTTTTATAGTGAGAGAAGATATGAATTGAAGATTCGCGAAATTCCCCTTCTATGTCAAGTATTAAGGTGTAATGATAAACGAACAGTCCCTGCGAAAATGCAGGACCTTGCTTTATTTGAACTGATAAATAAGGGATTAACGAAATTAATGCTGACCCTCCTCGTATACCGATGTACACACACATTTGTAATGCAAATGTCGTTCAAACGAATTCTATAAAGGCATCAACGAATAGAGCATTAAATTGATTGTTAAAGGAATTTTAATTTCCTTTGAGACGGTGGGAAAGTTACATAAAAGGCTGAGTTGTTTCGTAGGCGAGAAGGAATTGATTAAATTAATTTCCCCATATTTAAATGCACACTTCTAAAGTCAAAAGTCTTATGTAATAAAGACATAAAAAGATTTGTTGGTTGAATTAGGATATTTATTGCGTTGGGTGATTTACCGTAAAAGCTTTTCACTTGGAATATTTAACTAATTAGATAAAACGAAAAAACAGAAACGTCAAACAAATTAAGGGACAAAAATGTCATCCGATTTTAAAACAGGAAATGTTATCAAAATAAAAAAAAAAGAAAAAGAAAAAAAATGCGAGGACATAAACAGTTTCAAGTTTATAAACAATTGAAAAAAAAAAAACTATACTCATAAAAAGTAAAGTTCAATTTTTTTTACTAAGATGGCGGTTAAAACATGGAAGTTAAGGAGAATACATCACTTTTTGGTTTCGTTTAAATAATTTTAACCAGGCAATACTATTCCATTTTGTCCATTAAGATTATATTTAACAGCAAAGTTTATTATTAACAGCAAAGTTTATTTGAGCTGCAGATTTAATTATTATATCATTAAGAATACATTCAGAGCCAGGCATTTTTTCTTTTATACTCTTAACAAACCAGCATGTTATTATTATTATTATTATTATTATTAGCAATAGTATGTTTTTTAAGTCAATATCATCACATTTTTCAGTCTAAATCTACTAGAATTTTTCCGAAAGTTTTTATGAGTTAAGGAAATAATTTTCTTATGATAATTTTTTAGTGATTTTACTTGCAATTTACTGAATTGTTTTTCTCCTAAACACAACGTTACAACAGCACATTCATCGCAAGTCTTAATACGATGCAGCTCATGAAATTTTATATCAAAATTGATAAAGAAAATATGATCTCGAAAAATGATAATAAAGAAAATATATGATATAGAGAAATGGTAATAAAGAAAATATATGATATAGAAAAAATAATGATAAAAAGTCTAAAAAGTGTTTGCGATGTTTAAATTTAGATGTTCAGATTTAAAATTTTTTGACATTAAGCTGGGATATTAAGATTTATATGTGATTCATGCAGCATGAGCCTTAGAATATAAAACAGATAATACTTTATCCTTCATCACTTTCGAAGTATCAATTTGCTCATGAAAAATATCAGTATATTTAAAATCATATTTCATACATTCATTACTGCATATTTATGTCCTTTTTCCTTTTCAATGAGCTAAAATATATTGAAATAGAAACTTCGTTGACTTAATTCACAAACAGTATTTTTGTAAATTTTACAACAACGTTAATAAGCTTTAGTGTTATTCTATAAGATTAAATAGCAGGTTTAAAATGTTGATGCTTTTACTCATATTTATTATTTTTTTTTGAATGCAAAAAGATAAATTTTATTCATTCGGGTATTTTTAAACATTCATCACTGTACATGCTGATTTAATTTTTTTCTCAGTATTGTA
This sequence comes from Uloborus diversus, assembly GCF_026930045.1. Classification (NCBI taxonomy): domain Eukaryota; kingdom Metazoa; phylum Arthropoda; class Arachnida; order Araneae; family Uloboridae; genus Uloborus; species Uloborus diversus. The sequence goes on along the minus strand of NC_072738.1, from coordinate 64,012,462 downwards.
CAGTTGAAATGAATCGTCATAAGCGATAAAAAATGCAAATGCAAAGATAAAGCGTTTTATCTCATTTCAGGAAGCATTTTCTGTTTTTTTTTTTCCTTTTTTTTAGCTTTAGGGGGTTTCTTCAAACAAGAAAAAGTGGGAGACCCCTGGATTGCTACTCAGCAGAAAAATCTGCTTTATACAGGTGCTTTAATAGTAGATTTGAACTTAAAACAAAGTTTTTGTAGTAAGGGACAAGATTTTAGTTGAGAAAAAATAATATAACAGCACAGAACGAGAAAAAAATCTTTTTACTGGTATGTTTACACTGTAAAAATATTCCGAAACGCTACTGATTATTTCCGTGGAACGTTGCGGGATTTCACGGGTTTTTCCCTATTTCCCCATAAAATCAAGTACCTTTGCAAAACAGTTTCCTGAATCACTATAAGTTGCAGGAATGCTGACCTTTAACTATTGTAAAAAATGTTTTTAGTTCACAGATTAACTCAGTTTATTTATCAAGTGTGTCGGTCTGTAGTTTGTCGTGGTTCGGTTGTTCAGGTTGACTAAGCTCCCAATCAAAGCTATTAAGTCTCTCCAGGATGACCAAGTTGCTAATGGCAGCTATTAAGTCTCTGGATAACTGCAGTTGTTGCAACGAAGATGTCTGGTTCTTACTAGCAATTTTGACCTAACGCTTTGCCCTTTTATGCGTCTGACCCTTTCTTAATAACTTTAGAAGGTTCTAACCAGTTGTATTAACCCTCCCGAATTTCTCTTGAAGGCTCTAAACTGACTTTAACCGATCATATCTCCATGATCTTCAGAAAGATTCAATGATAATTTCTGGAAGGTTACTGATTTTTAGCGGGAAACTTCCCTGGTTTTTGCAAGGTATTTTACTGGCAGAAATTGGTCACATCAGCTGCCCAATATTTCCCAGGAACGTTTATGAATCGTATAGAAGTCTACCATCTTATTCACAACCTTGTTAAATAGAACTCTTTGATTGTATTCTTGTACCGTCTCTAGTTTTATGTATATCTATATTATGTACACATGAAATTTGTTTCAAGAAGAAGGATTACGTTTTTAATTTACCTCTTTCCTCTAAAAGGTCAAAGCTTACTTCGGTACAATTAATTTATTTTTAACTGTTCTCATAACAATTAGAAATGTATTTAATACTATTTTATTTAAGATGTGTAGGGGAATGTGGGGAAAAGTGAAATAGGTAAAATGACTTAGATTTTTTTTTTAATGAAAAAATTGGAAATTTGCTTTTTTAAATTATAGGACGTAAAGAAGAAACATTGTATTTTATAATAAAACTTGCTTTGAAACATTATTTATTATTTTTCGTAGACAATTTGTGTCTTCAAAAAAAAAAGTGAACAATTTACAATTTTATTTTTTTTGGATCAATTATTGAAAATGTTTTGCTAAAGAAATATTTTTAATTCTATAGTAAAAATATTTTTGATCAAAGGAATGCGTAAACAAAATGATGATTAAATAAATGAAAAATACTAAAACTATTTACTAAAAATAAATTATTGATTATTAAATATTTAAGGGGAAAATGAATGAATAAAATAGTAATGAATAAGAAAACAAGGAAATGAATGAATGAATAAATAGAGGAATGCAATTAAGTTAGTTTATAAATTAATATGTAAGTGCTTTCGTAAATGATGGAAAGAGTAAACGAAACGTACTATTTTACTTTGCCCCTTCCACTTTGCCCCGCATGCACTTGACTATTTGTGCAAAGCGTTTGAAAAATAGCTTAGCATTCACTAAATATATATTGCATTGAATATTAGTATGTCTCAATAAGTAATTAAAATGTTATTGACAAGAACTTTATTACTTCAAAAAAAAAAAGACTTACAGCAAAGTATTACAGTTACAGTATAAGTTTTTAATAACTTCTTGCGTTATCATTTGCTTTGTAACAGGTAATGTCTTTCTGACTCTAATTGATTACCATCTACATTGTTACCATATGATTAAAATATTACGTGATGGGTGTGATGAAGCAGGGTTAATATGTCACTCTTACTTAATTTAATATTTCACCCTACTTAATTTTCTGAAGAACGACTGAATTTACCGTAAAAAAAAATTCATGACCCTGTGGATTCTTCCAACATCTAAAAAATAAAATTATTAACTTTATATTATGTTAATATATGCTCAACCGTTTCACATAAAGGAACTTTGGTTTTAAATATTGTAAATCATTAATGTGTCAAAAAAGCACACTTTGATCAACTACTGTTTTGATTTGAATACCCAATAAAAATAGGTGTATTTCATGTATTTGGTTACTATGTAGAGAATTTTGTGGCAATGCGAAATGGTGAAATATGTACTCTGCTTTTAGCTCGACCTGCCTAGTAATGTTTTATCTATGTAGTAACACATTTATTTATGTAGTAACATCTATTTCCGCCAATAAAAAATATTTCTATAAATCAAAGAATATGGTAAAACAAGCAATTTTCAGAAATTGATGTTCATATTGTAACATTTTGCAGTAAGACCAATACTATTTTTGCTATTATTAAATGATAAAGTTATTAATATTTTACATTTTAAATTTTAACTGAGACCCTCAAATATTCGGTGCAGTATTTGTATAATATTAAGTTTATTTGTATTTCAAATACTTTGTTGGAAAAGTGGATGGGGCACAGTGAACCAGTCCGTTTCATTTACTTATTGAATATTTTATAAATTCACTCACGTATTCATCAATAAGTTGTTTTATTTACATTCTTTCATTTTAAAAAATCCCTTATTTATTCATTCATTCACTTATTTTCTTATTCATTCACTATTTGATTCATTCATTTAATTTTTCTCATCTATTGCGGTTTTATCTACACTGTAAAAAAATTCCGAAACGTCACTGAGTATTTCCGTGTAACGGTCCGGGATTTCAATGGTTTTTATCCACTTCTTGGAAAGATCAAGTATCATTGTCAAAAAGTCTCTTGAATTGCTACAAGTTAACCGGATAAAGACTTTACTCTGTTGTGAAAAATATTTTTAGCTCCCAGTTTAAAGATTAACTGAGAGTATTTATATAGTGTATCGGCTTCAGTTTCATTAGGCTCGTCCAGACTGATTAAGCTCTCAAAGGGAGCGAATGAGTCTGTGGGCTACGTAGCTTTGCAAGAATTACAATCAAGGGAAATGCTTGATACTTACTTGTAGTTCTGGCTTAGCTTTGGCCATAATTGCGATATTGCTTTTGGAACTTCCTTGATAAATTGGGAATGTTCCAAGCTGTTATATTATCCCTACCTAAAATTATTTTTAAGTTCCAGAGACACGGCTGGCTTTAAACGGAAGATTTCTGGATTTTTCAGGATAATTTCAGGAAGATAACTAAATTTTGGCAGAAAACTTTCCTGGTTTTTGCAAGATATGTTACTGGGGCAGAAATTGGGTACATCAGCTGCCTATTATTTTTCAGAAATGTTTCTGAATCGTTTTTACAGTGTATTATTTATTCGTTTATTGTTTCATTTTATTTTAACTTTTTCATTCATTATTTTATTTACTCATTTATTTAAGCAAAAATATCTTAAACAATCGAACTAAAAAATCTCTTTGGAGAAATATTTTATTTTTCGCTTTGTCCCTTTAAAAAATAAGTAAAATATTTCGACCTTTTTTTAAAGAAACAAATTTACTGACAAAAACAATTAACAATGTTTCAATTAAGGTTCTGTTATAAAATACATTGATCTTTCTTTATGTACCGCAATTTTTAAAACGAATTTCCCCTTTGTTAATTTTGAACACTTTGCCCCACATTCCCCTATACCATTAGGCCTAGTTTATTATTATAGGTTGAGATTAAAGAGATATTTATCTATGTTTTTTCTTACTATGGGTAGGTATAGAAAAAAAAATAAGTGCATTTCTCGTATTTGATTATTTATACAGCATTAAATTGAATAATATTGTTTTAGGTTGGATTTAAGGACATATTTATGTTACTCTTTTAGCTATGAGTAGTGAGCTAATAAGAGAAAAGAACTAATTTTCGTTACCAAGCAAAAATGGGAAAAAAAAAATCTAATTTGATTACATATATTTTGTATTGCATTGTAGAGTTATACCTTATATCTTGCAATGCAGTACCGAAATTAAGCATCAATCTTATTCCTTGTATTAAAGAAATAAAGCAGCTGAAATACTCATTTTAACTCTATTTTATCACACCAGAATTTAAAAAAAAAATGGTATAGATTCCAACAGTTTTCCTATCACGTAGCAATACATTTTCCAAAGCAATAAACAGTTCTGCTTGGAAAGAAGCAAAGTAATTATTTAGTAACTGACAATGAAAACACATTTTATTTCTTTTCGTACAATTCTATGTCTTAGGAAAAGCTTCGTGTACCCATAAATGAAGGTTCTATGCAATTTTGTTTAATAAGAAAACGTAAAACACAAAATCAGAAACAATGGTAGCCTCTTTCTTTCCTATTTAACATGTGGCAATCCGGTTCTACTCAGCTAATAGTTTCTTCGCCTACCTGTACGTGACTCAATATTCTCAGCAGACCGTAATGTCCAAAGGAATTACATTGAATAGTTAAGAAACAGGACTGTGTGTTAGAAACTTGTGGAGAATTCTTTTAGCTATGTGTGGATATTAAAATAAAAGAAGAAACATAATATTCTTTTTGAAAGGAAATCAGAAAATTCGTCTGAAACTAAAGAAGCTTATTTTCTCGTGTGCCAGCATCAAGACTGAAACCTAAATATGTATGTGGTAGCATTGTGTTTCTTTCTCTTCTCTTTTCCCTCAGTTTTAAATGATTAATTGCACAAAAAATACTCAGTGTGAACAAACGTTAGGTATGAAATTAAATTCATGTATTTTGTTTGTTAATTGTCATGTTTCTAAAAATGCAATCAATTTTCTTTTATATATATATATATATATATATATATATATATATATATATATATATATATATATATATATATATATATATATATATATATATATATATATATATATATATATATATATATATATATATATATATATATATATATATATATATATATATATATATATATATATATATATATATATATATATATATATGTGTGTGTGTGTGTGTGTGTGTGTGGGTATAATTAAAAAAGATAAAGAAAAAATATTCTACATTTTAACCAGCGCAAAATGCGGCTTAAGCATTAAATATAATTTTTATAAATGTGAAGGTGTTATATATGTATCAGGTTTGCGCAAATGAAAGTGTACGTATAAACAATTAAAGGATTTAGTTCAAGTCGACATTTAACAGCAAAAACAGATTAACTTTGAAAAGCAAAAAGTGGGTTATAAACTCGACGGAGTGTAGGAGCATTGCTTATATTACTGTATTTGCAGGTTTTTGAAGAGGTTAGTATCATACAAGCCAGCAAGAAAGATTTATAAAAGTCAATTTTTAGCAGGTTTCGGTATTTCACAAGAGCATACGTACATAATACGAGTACAGTTTAAAAGTAAAATTGTACAAAAAAATATATCCCTTCTAAATTGTTCAACTCGGCCATTGCGAAACAAGACAATTGAAACTAATGTTGCAAGTTATTTTTGGACTATTTTCCTCTTCGTTTTCTTCGGTATCGAAGAGTTTTACTTTAATTTCCTGAGGTATAGAAATTTTTAAAGAATGGAATTCACAAACTTGACGGACAAGATAAAAGTGTAACTTATGCTAGTAAAGACTACAAATTATTAAATGCAAATTACCTGTATCGCTATTCTTTTATGAGCAATCACAATTGCTTACAGTTCTCACTTGACAGTTTTGAATTCCTATGTTTTTATTTTCCCCAGCCATCCTCTACAGCACCACCGTCGACCGGCCGGCCGCCTCACGAGGCTGCTCTTCTTGCGAAAACCGTCTCCCGGTTGCATCACTTACTTGCCTACACTTACACATACAACTACACACACACATACACCTACACATACACACACGCATACATACAGACACCTACACATATACACACACAAACACACGCAATTACCCACACTTGCACACCCCACACAAACACACATACACAACTACCTACACACACATAAACACACATGCCTACACACACATACACACAACTACCCACACACATACACACAACTACACACACACACACAACTACCCACACACATACACACAACTACCCACACACATACACACAACTACCCACACACATACACACAACTACCCACACACACACACATACACACACAAACACACACGCCTACATGCACACACTCGTGATTGAGAAAAACATAATTTGAATTCAAGATGTCAAAGTTCAAATTATTTTTTTTTCTTCTTTTTTCTGTTAAAATCTTAGCAAGGAGACAGTTGATTGACACAAGCAACAAAACCTAATCCCAAGCGTACCCTGTGCACTTGACGCAATGCTGTAATTTATGCAGTGTCACCTCATTAATTTTACGATTCCAGTTAGCAACATTGGAGAGAAGTGAGGGTAAGACAAATGGGCCTTTGTAACGACCTCCCATCGTCGGAATTAATTATACCCAGTGGAATATGGACGACTTAATTTGAAGTGGTATGTCGTCTCAATCTGCAATTGGTTCGTAATTACAACACTGATTGTTTCTTTGGCGAAAACTTAAATCTCGTTCCGATTGTTTGTGTATTATCTGTCTGTCAAGAAGTTAAGGAAAAATACTAAGATCTTTAACACTAGAACGACTGACATTTTCTGTATACCTAGAAAGACTGAAGGGGCCAGTGTGGCCCCTACCCATTTTTGGAGTGATTTTTTTTTTTTTAAATTCTTCCTGAGGGAGTCCACATGCCTGATACACCTTCTTTCATGACTAAATAAAAACTTAGTACTTAATTATTTTAAGTTTTTCTCTCTATACTAGGTAAAAGGTTGAATTGGTATTCCTTTCTAAGAGCAATGGCCACCGTTAGGATGGTAAGCAGTCGGTACGGTTTATAGCATTTGGATATCCAACCGGCTGCATAAAGAGGAAGTTACATGTTAAACTAGAGTGAATGGCACTTTTTTATGCTACAACCGTTAGGAGAAAGGAAAAAAATAAATTTCTTAATTATCAAAATGCTTAGGGGCCACTGTGGCCCCTCCCGTCTTTTTTAGGTATAAGGATCAATATTAACAGTACTATGAGGCGAATGATTAAATGATTAAACAAGCATTCAAATAGTGTCATATAATGAAAAGTCAAAAAATTCCATTAAGTTCCGTTAAATCTTATCCGAGTTATTAAACAACAAACTACGTGAGGGGCCACACAGGCCCCTCCGTCTTTCTAGTGTTAATATTTTCATCAATGTATCAATAGAACATAACGTTTAAATTTAACATTTTATGTAAATTCATTCAGCAGCTATTGAACTGTTTGTTTTGCTTTTATTTATCATTGCAACAGTCTATGCGAAGTGTATAATCAATTAGTGATACATTTGAGTACTTAACGTAAATTTTGTTATTTATGATTATTATTATTATTTTAAATTTCAGAGTCACTAAGCACGTACGTCATTAACGTCAGTCAGGGCAAACTAAGGCCCCTACAAAGAGCCGGTGCATATTCTTCAGATGAGCCATTTTGGATATGAGCGCGTGTTAGAGCTTGGCTTTCCTGGCAAGTTGTCACGTTTGGTGATTTTTCACTACTAGCAATTGTTAGCGACTCGTGAGTTCTTTATTAAATTAAGTATTATTTTTGGCCAGTTCGACAAAACCCGAAACTTTTCGCTGGAAACCTTAGCTCCGCAATAATGAAAAATCCGATTCAAAATGGCTAAACCTAAGCTGATGCGAAGGACTATTTATATAGCGGTAATATAGGCCTAATGGATACATTTTTCAGGGAAATATTTTTTTCTTCGTTACTACAATCTGCACATGTTAAGCGTATGAAAACATGTTCACTTCTTTTTTTACTTTTACTTACATCCCTGAAATTCAAGTTCCCGGAGGTGAGAAATCACAATAATCAAACTGAAATTTTAAAGCAAAATTCATCTTTCTTTCGACAAAAATCTCACAACTTCAACTATGACTAAAAATAAACAAAGGCCATAAATAAATGCTCCCTCGTATCATCTTTACTAATAATAAAGCTGAAAGTCTCTCTGTCAGGAGGGTGTTTGTAGGATGTCCGGATGTCTGGATCTCTGTGACGCACATAGCGCCTAGACCGTTCGGCCAATTTTCATGAAATTTGGCACAAATTTAGTTTGTAGCATGGGGGTGTGCACCTGGAAGCGATTTTTCGAAAATTCAATGTGGTTATTTTTCTATTCCAATTTTAAGAACAAAAATATCATTAGATGGACGAGTAAATTACGAAATTATCATAACATGGAACCGTAACATGGGCACAAGCCAATTGGCTAGATACGAAATTATCATAACGTGGAACCGTAACATCGGTACAAGGCAACTGGCGAGAAAATTCACCATACATTATTTGTAAATATACAGGCGAACCAAACCTTTAAATTTTTCTATAACGGACAAAGCCGTGCGGATACCACTAGTGTAAAATAAAATTTGATGTCTTTACTGCCACGTGTTATTGAAGAATGGCATTAGTTTAGGTAACGGAGGTGAGAATTTATTGTGAGACATGACTCTTTATCCTACTAAAACAAACTAAAACACAATATTAAAAAAATGAATATACTTAAACAATCAGTATTTCAGACACTTGCGAAAGCAATAATAAAAAAATAAGTATATACTCTTAATTAAACAAGTTATTAAGCAACAAAAACAGTCACACCAGGTGTGTGGCTAGCCATGGAGGTGAGAACTCACATGATGTGAGCCAAAAATATATTGAAATAAAAATTATTTAAAAAAAATATTGGCAGGTTTAAACAGATATATTTTTGCTAAAATTAAAAAGCATTGTTAAATGAATTTTTCCTTAAAGTTTTTTTTTTTTTTTTTTTTTTTTGTAAAAGGCGTACGACCGAAAAGTTACATTTTTTGAAGAATGACCCATATAAGCTTTAGTAGTTTCAAAAATATGCTTTTGTGTTGAATTTAAATTGTGACATTCAAATTTCATAAATTTTTGAAGTGTAACAAATAATAATAAAGGTTAGGAATCCTTTTTCCAAGCATAATCGATGGCCAAACATCAGATTTACAATTGTATAATTTTTAAATTTAGTTATTTAGATTCTTCTACAACTTAAACAGTATTATGAATAAACGTTTATTTAAAACAAAATTTGAATGCTCAGAGATGTAAGTGCTTAATGTAAAAATGCTAACGCATAATGTACGCAAAATACGGAGCTCAAAGATCTGCAAGTGCTAAGTAAATTTTCAAATGCTTAAGCATAATGTAATGAATAGTAATGGAAATTATTAACTTGCATCAAAAATGGTTCCAACCAGACCAAAACAGTTATAGATAAAAATTCTGAAATTGACATCAATGTTTTCTTATAGTTTCTGCGTAGCTTCGCAGAATTTGGCACACGTGATGAAATACGTTACAATTTCGTAGCACAAAGTTCTTTCAGATAAGTTTATGAGTAAGGGGATAGAAAAAAATTTAACAAAATTTACAGTAAAAATACAGCTTTTTTTTATTGTATATACATACAGTATATAGTACCACCATCCAATCTTTATCTAGTCATCCTTGTTGCAGAAAAGAAAACAATGATTTCACAAGTGTGCCCAAATGCGCCCAAATATGCTTTCAAATGTGTTGATGAACCATCTGCTGTCTGGATTCGTGTGTTGGCACTCGAGGTTCGGTATCCAGAACACATTCGGAACACTTTTGAAACATTTTCCTTCTGACTGAGCATATTTCAGAACACGTCGTAGTGCACATTCACATATTAGGACCACTTTTTCTGAAGCCAAGTGCTCCAAATTGTGCAGGTTTGTTTGCAGTGTAGCAATTCAAGAAACTTTTTGACAAATATACCTGATTTTATAAGAAAATGGATGAAATTTGTGGAATCCTGAAATATTCCATAAAAATCATTTATCAGTAACGTTTCGGACTTTTTTTTTTTTTTTTGCAATGTAGTAAAATTGACCACAATTGTGATACAAAAACCCTTTCTTCGGAGTTCAAGTTTATTTTGAGTTCTATAAATTAACTAACTGTTAAATGTTATGTAGCTTCCAGAAACATTTCAGTGGCTGCATAATGAGTGCAGTTGTTTTTGGAGTAAATTTTAGAAAATGCTTAATGAAATTTAAAGTATTAAGTGCTAAATTCTTTGCAAAAATACTTGTCGAGTTAAGTGGAAGCCAGGCAAAGTAATAAAAAAAGAAAAAATAATCTCCAAAAAAAACCGCTGCTATAAGAGAACGCAACCTAGAAATAGAAAACAAAATCTTGCTAAGATAAATGCAGCAGGGAAACATAAATAAATCTATTTAAATAATGATTTTTTAAGCAACCAAGCCTTTCAAAAAATAAAAATAAATAAGAGTTACTTGCTTATTGCTTGAAGGTCACTTAATTTCAATCTCGTTAATTAATTGTAAGTAATGAGTAATTAAGTTTTGCTTCTTAATGGTTGTGAAAACATTTTATAAATTTTGAACTGATTTTTATTGTACGTGCTATCTTTTTCACTAAATATTAATGGTCATTTTTTCGCGTTATTGTGTAAGTATTCTTCCTACCTTTTAGCGCAACCAACGTTAAGTATACCAGAGAGAAGCTGAAAAAAGTACCACAAAAACTGTGGACACAGGAAGAAAAAACTGTTTTTTGAACGCTTTAGGAAGAGCAAAAATTAACACCATGAAGTATTACAGAAGAAGAAAAAAGTGTGAAGTGATCCCAGAAGTGTAAAATATCATGTGGTAATGTTGTTTCTTCAATAGTTGAAGATTAATCTTGCTTAAAAATGTTCCTGTAGAGAAAGGAGTTGCTTGGTAATATATGTACATAATTTTAAAGTATTAATTGGTTTTTAAACAAATAAATAAAGTTTTCTTTTAAAAAATAGAGTACTTTTATGTGTAGGAGTGTTCTGTATTTATATTGATTTGCGCATCTTATATCCAAGTTTTAAACTTTTCATTTTCAAAATTGCTATCCCTTCTAAATAAACTGAAAGTAATAATTCATAAATTGTACAAACTACCGCTTTTGCTTCCAAAGAGTCTCTCCTATTGTACTTAAAAAACAATTAATAGCTTAAAAATCAAATAAATGATTCCATCTTTCTCCTTTAAAAAAAAAAAATCTGATCCGGCATTGAACAGTTGGAAAGTTCAGGAGTGAGATAAAGTGGGAAAAAAATAACACATTTGTCTTCTTTATCGATATACTATACGTCTCTTATGGTTGAAGATTTCGATAAAAAAAAGGGTGAAAAAGAAATAAGAGTTCCCTTGATGATGATGATGAAGCTCCCCCAAAGTCAAAAGGGTGAAAAAAACTCGTTTCCTTTATCTTGCTTCCGCCAGTCTTTGTTACCCGATTTCGCTAATAGAGTGGAGTTGAGGTGTTGATTAGCATTACAATGGCTATCTAGATGACGACTATTCAAGAACTTTTCTCACCGGGAATTAAATTACATCTCTTTCATAGAAAAAAAAGTAGTCACGTTGAACATATTTTTTTGCTCGTTTCATTTTTAAGAAGAGCAATTGTTTAACCGACTGCTCTCATTATGAATTTCATCGTCATGTGAGCCCTAGTTTTCTAATTAAATAAGTATCGAGCTTTTTTTTAAATATAAACACAAAAAAAAAATCAAAAACAGTTTTGTTGTTTTTTATTCCACAAAGATAACTTAGTTATTCTACTTATACCTTGTAATTTCAAACTAAAAAACAAAATATCCGTGAAGATTATTGCCAAAAGTTACGCTAATGTATTTAAATGGAATACTTAAACAACATGAATAAAATTTCAAAATTTCCGAAACTCATAATTTTCGGTCACCATTATCTTGAAAAACTTTTTTAAAACTGCAGTTGCGGAAAAATTTCAAGGTGCATTTGGTAATCAATAGCATGTTGCATTTGGTGAATTAGATTACCAATAACTGTCGTTCTAACAAACATATATAAATGAATTATTGTAATTGATTACTTCTTTACTTTTGTTGTATCTTTAAACTTCATTTGACGCAACTTTTAAAAGTGATACTAGATAAATGGAGGGGTAAAAAACAAGACAGAGATGTATACATATGGATGCATAGTTAGATGGAAAGAGATACATTGAGATAGGCATATAGATGCATATTTAGATGGATAGATGTACATATAGATTGCATAGTTAAATAGATACTAGTCCACCCGTGCGGAACTCCGCACTGTACTTCGAATCATTTCATAAGGCTTTTCGCTCTTTAAAAATTTCAAAGAAAGAATATTATGAAGATAAAACCGAAAAAAAGTAAGCGCACAAGAGAAGGCATGTAATTTGAAGACATCGGTAACAAAACCTCGTTAAATACAACTTTGTGATAATTTTGATCATCGCTCCCCTTTTGGTTGTACGTATTTTCAATGCAAATATAAATATCATTAAAAGTGTGGCTGAGTGACACGTGAAAAATTAGTAGTTTTGCACGTGAAAAAACAGGTTGTGGCAAATACAATCCTGCACATGTGAGCATTTGACGGGAAAAAAAAAGAAATTTTAAAGAGTTATTTAGTGGCACATATTCGAACTGGCGCCATTCTGATTAACATTTCGACGCTCCAACAAACCTAGCAACTGTGCCTTCCTTTTCGAATGCTATTCATTGAGGGAATGCGTAATAAAACACAGTAAAAAATTTTTCGCCGAAAAAAATATAATAAGATCATGCGTCTATGTTTTGTCATTAGCCAGCTTGATACGATTGTAGAATTATTCGTAAAACGTGGAATTTGATTAAAGAATGAGGAAGATCTCACGTAGCGATTGAAACAAACATTCTAGAGAAGTAATAAATTCGGTTGAAAAAGTAAGTGTTTTTATTTTTCAATATTCAACAATTTCCCATAGCAGGTTTCTTTAACCTGTACGGCTTAAAAGTCCGCACTTGTTATTATTTTAGTCGAACACTTAAAATTCAAAACTAAAACCTGAACGGACCGTTTTTTAAGTGTAATTTTTCCAATGTAGAGAATTTTTTTTTTTTTTTTGACCCGAAAGCAAAGGAGTAGAAAATGATTTCTTACTAATGAAGTTGATAATAATTTTAATGTTTTATATCGTATTCAAAATAAATAATTAAAGATTTACTGGTTGAAACTCGTAGTTTTAATTTGGCGTAGTATTTTTTCATTTGTACAAAAGTTTGAACACTGCTATTAAAAAAATATACATTTCAGCATACAATGAAAATGTTCTTCTGCACAAAAAGGATTCCCTTGAGGTATATCAAATACTTTTTTTTATGCTTACATTATGCTCAGTGGTCTGGACGGAGTCAAAGCTTAAAAAAAAGGGGAAGAACACCCTTCGATTAGCAGTCAATTTATCTGAATGATAACTGTAGCCTGCATAAAGGAGTCGAAACACCAAATAGCATTCCCACTGCATTTATTTTATTACGTGTGTTATCTGTTGTATGTTATGAGTACATGTAATGCGGAATATTACTGTAAATTTGCTATTATGTCGGACAGCCCGAACTGGCCCGTTCAGGCAGTTTATAGCCGAACGCTCTACCAAAAAAAAAAAAAAATCCCAGGTAATTTTAAATTTTTTTTCTTGCCGAGAAGTGTTTTTATTTTTGATTTTTTTTTTTTTTAACTTGTTACCGCAGGCTGTTTGAACCGTTTATGACTTAGATGGCAGCACGTGTTCACCATTTAACAGCCCGGTTAAAATACAAAATAACTTGAACTAAGTTCTTTTTTAAGCGTAGCTTTTCAAAATGCAGTAAAAATGTGATACGCTATTTGTTTTTTTGCAAAAAGAAGAAAAATATATATATTAACCTTTAAATTGAGGTAGTATTTTTTTTTATTTGTACAAAGAGTCAAAAGTTCATTAGAAGAATCTTTATTTCAACATACGATTTATTCTATTTTACTGAACAAAAAACAATTCCAAATTAGTCTGAAATCTTAAACCTGATACTTATATTTTCGCTTACATTATGCTTTAATTTTCTTCCCGGAGCCAAAGCTTAAAAAAAAAAAAAAAAACCCTTACAATTGAGTATCAATTTAGCTCCGTGTTGCTTCAAGTTTTCATAACAGCTAGGATCGTTGCTACCTCATGTATTCCCTCATATTTGTTATTCATTGTTCAGGCAATGCGCGATATTTTTCTAATTTTTTTGATGCAGATTGTCCGGACGTGGGCCCGAACACGCATTCTCCTGGCTATCATTCGAACGCTCTGCCGATCAAGCTATTCAGCTCTGTCGGAATCAGTGCAAGTTAAAGTTATAAATTTAACCGAAAACCTCATTCTGGTTCTTTAAAACAGGTTTTCTTGCCCGAAAAAACAATTTTTACACCGTGGGTCTATTTTTCGTCAGTAGCCTGCACGATAAGCTTTAAAATAAGGTGCAAATCATAGAAATCGATCAAGAATTGAGGAAAATCTCGCGTAGAAACCAAAAACAGGCTACAGAAATAATATATAAGGATAAGAAGATATATATATATATATATAGAGGCATAGTTAGATAGATAGATTAGACAGAGAGATAGGCAGACGATATAAATAGTTGGATAGATATATAGATAGCTAGACAGAGAGATAGGCATTTAGATGCATAGTTGAATAGATAGATCGATGATATAGAGATATAGAGAGATACATGCATTGTTGAATAGATGGATGGATAGACAGAGCACTGTAAAAACAATTCAGAAACGTTCCCTGGAGGATAATGGGCAGCTGATGTGCCCAATTTCTGCAAGTAACATAGTGTGCAAAAACCAGGAACGTTTTTCGTTAAAATTCAGTAACCTTCCTGACATTATCCTGGAAGCTTCTTGAAAAATTCAGAAAATCTTCCCGATTGAAGACAGACGTGTGTCCCTGGAAAATTAGAGTTAACTTAGTAAGAATAATATCATAGCTTGGCACCTTCGTGATTTATCAAGGAAGTTTCAAATGCAGTATTGCAAACATGGCCAATGCTAAGATATAATTGCAAGTAAGTATCAAGGATTTTTACTCGCTTACAATTCTTGCAAAGTTACGTAGTCCATTGATTTATTCGCTCTCCTTGGGAATCAGTCTGAACAGACCGGTAATCTAACTGAAGCCGATACACTTTAAAAGTTACGCTAAGGTTATCTTTAAATTGGGAGTTAAAAATATTTTTCACATGAGTGAAAAATTTGCATTCTTGCAACTTGAAGCAATTCAGGAAAATTTTTGGCAAGTAAACTTGATTTTTCTAAGAAGTGGATAAAAACCATTTAAATCCTGAAACATAACACGGAAATACTCAGTAACGTTTCGGGAATTTTTTTTACAGTGAGGGATAGACATATACATGCATAGTTGCATAGATAGATGGATGGGCAGAGGGAAAGACCTAATACATGTATACTTTGATAAGTAGATATATGGATAGACAGAGATATAGACATATTGATACATAGTTGGATAGATAGATAGATGGATATGCAGACAGATATTCGCAGAGTTGGCTAGATAGATAGGTATTGCTATTTGTACGTGTGTGCTTCTTTAAAAGTGCAAGAAACAAAAATGAAGAATACTATTTTTTATCATCAATAGAGGATCGGTTGAATGTTCTTTTTTTTGCAAAATAATCGGATGTTGCATCATATATTTTTTTTCAATTGAAGTGAAAACAAAGCATGTAGAGTTATTTATTAACTAAGCATCGCTTCAAGGGGATGTCCTGCATATGTGTTTAATTTAGGGTATTTTTAGTATAGCTTAAATTAATATACGCACTTCCATATGTTGATTATACTCTGAGCATTTGAACACACGCGATATATATATATCGCGACACTATTCGTCTTTTCATTGTTCTCTTACCAGATATACACTAGGGTGGTTCGAAAAAAACGTTTTTTTTCGAATTTGGTATCCGATTACCCCTCAAAAGTTGCAGTTTTGTACCCTGAATTCGGGAAAAATAATAAAAAAATTCTAAATTATCATCTATAGTTCGCGCATGTCGCCTAAAGTTACGAAAAAAATGAATTTTTTTTCAAAAATTTTCATAATGTGGAAAAAAAATTCTAATTATGTTTTTTTATCCAACACCAAAAAAAACAACAGTATGTAACATATATTTGATTTTAAAAATGGTTTTATTGCTGTTTTAAAATAATTTTGGTTCGCAAAAAAAGTTATAAAATGGTAATAAATCGGTGAATTCGGATATTTTTGACTATATTTAAATCACATCGTTGTACCAAAATTAATAGTTAAAAGGTTTTAACTACACTTAAAAATGAAAGTGTGATCGATGCATGTATGTTTCTATAAAAGTAAAAAATAAACTAAATTATTCGCCAAGGCCGTGATCCACGCACTAAGCCACCGCGGCACGGCGCCTACTTGACGCGACATGCAGCACACTGGCCGAGCTTGTGCTGACATGAAGCCATACCGCACCCGTTCCTCACCTCACAGTCAGTCAGTCAGTCCTAAACAATCAACATGGCGTCTACCAAAACTTCTAAGCGTTTGAGTCTTTGTCCAATTCTTGGTAAGTCAAAACCTTTTAGTGAAAGTGTTTTACCCACACATAAAGATGTTTTGTTAGCATGCATTGAGGAAACATCAAATTCTGCGAAAAATGTACCCTTTTCCGAGATATCTCATTGTGTTGGTAATCAAATAGAAAAAAATTACAGTAAAGCTTCTATACCAACTGTAAGTCATCAACGTGTTGTAAAATTAATTAAAGATTTGCATGACAAGTATTTTACTTTGAAAAAATCATTCAATCGTGATAAACAAAAACCTAACTTTAAGAAAAAGCTTAACGAGTTTGTCAGAGAAGCCAATAACAAACTTTTTGACATTGCTTTCTGCAAATGTGTTATGCATTTTACGTGCTCATGTGGTAAGAGGCCAAACTCTTGTAATTGTAAAATAGTTATGGATTGTAGGTGTGATAAGGAAAAGAAAATCCCTATTATTGAGAGAGAATTTATCTATGACCAACGAAATATGAGGTTAAGGTATATTGGTTCCTTGGACAGAGTAGAGACAAATAAGTTAATTAAAAGAGATCAACGATTACAAATCTTTAAGAAACCTAAAATTGATGAACCTGATGTTAATGCCAGTAAAACAGATATTACAATTGAACCTTTACATGACATTCTAATCGAGAATTGCGGAGATGACAGTGACAGTTTACCATCGACCTCTCAAATGCGAATTAAACTTCCTGCGACTGCATTGATTAGTGATAGATACGGGATATCAGATAGAGCCACTGCCGCTATCGCTTCAAGTGTTTTACAAGACATCGGCTTAATCAATGAAGGAGATTTATCGCTTGTAATAGACAAGAGCAAGATCAGACGTGAAAAACATAAAGTTCGAGAGTCCTTACAAACCGAAAATAACAGTGCTAAGATATATGGGGTATATTTTGATGGGAGGAAGGACAATGTTTATTTCCAAGAAAAAATTGGTAATAAAATGTATCGGAGACTGAAGAAGGAAGAGCACATAAGTTTAGTACAAGCGCCTGGTGGAAAGTACATACGCCATTTGACACCAGTAAGTGGCACAGGAAGCGAAATTGCATCAACCATTTTGAGTTTTTTAGAAAGTAAGGAATTTGACCATAATGAGCTTGTTGCTGTTGGATGTGACGGCACAACAACAAATACAGGTTGGAAAAACGGTGCAATACATAATCTTGAGATTAAACTTGCCCGCCCAGTGCAATGGTTCATATGCTTGCTTCATTTCAATGAACTGCCGCTGAGACATTTCTTTGAAAGTGTAGATGGTGAGACTTCAGAGCCAACAAGTTTCTCGGGAACAATTGGCAGACTTTTATTGAACTGTGAAAAACGCCCGGTTGTTAATTTTGAAACAATCACTGGTGAAGATATAAACATAACAAAAACTGACTTGAGCAAGGACCAAAAGTACTTACTTGACATATATCAAGCAGTGAAGACAGGAGAGTGTCCTTCAGATCTTGCTGTGAAAGATCCTGGTCCTCTTAGTCATTCTAGGTGGTTGACATGTGCAAATAGGACACTAAGGCTATACATATCTGAAGTGACACCCTCTGAAGGACTTAAGATGCTTGTAGACTACATTATGAAAGTATACGGTCCAGTTTGGTTTGAAATCAAAAGGCATCCATCAGTGAAGTTTGGACCCAAGCACATCTTCAAAGCTATTCAGTCGTCACGTCAGCTACCCGATAGTGTAAAGCATATCATTGATCCTGTGATGCAGAGGAATGCTTTCTTTTGTCATCCGGAAACTATGTTAATATCAATGGCAGTAGACGAAAGAATCCATGTTCGGCAGTTAGCTTTTCGAAGGTTGCTAAAAGCTAGAAATCAAGAGTCCAAAGGGAAATCCGTGCGTACATTTAATCCTCCGACCATCAATTTTGCTGCTTCAGATTACATTGAACTGATTGACTAGTCTCAGTGTAAACTTTCACCTCCTCCAGCAATGAACCATGTGTCAAATGAGAGCTTAGAACAACTGATTGGTAGTAATGTTTTGCCGGAGTTTGATCCGATGAAATTTCCTTGCCATACTCAAAGTGTGGAAAGAATAGTAAAACTGGTAACTGAGTCTTGTACAAAAGTTTGCGGGGAAGAAAATAGAGATGGTTTCATAAGAGCAACACTGCTCTCAAGATCAGTCATGCCATCGTTTAACTTTAAAAGTGAATTCAAGACAATGTCTAAAGATGATAAGTAAACTTAAATTCACTATCATGCCAGCCAAGAATTGGTGAATGTAAATATGTAAATATTGTAAAAAACACCCCTACATTTGGATGGATGGTTGGGTAGGGAGTGGGTGGAACTCAAAGTGCAGCCACCTCCCCGTGGTGAGTTCTGGGTAGTTTCAATGTCTTTGAGACGAGCTAAGAGCTGCACACATACATGCAACGATCACACTTTCACTTTTAAATGTAGTTAAAACCTTTTAACTATTAATTTTGGTACAACGATGTGCTTTAAATATAGTCAAAAATGTTCGAATTCACCGATTTATTACCATTTTATAACTTTTTTTGCGAACCAAAATTATTTTAAAACAGCAATAAAACCATTTTTAAAATCAAATGTATGTTACATACTGTTGTTTTTTTGGTGTTGGATAAAAAAAAAACATAATTAGAATTTTTTTTCAACATTATGAAAATTTTTGAAAAAAATTGATTTTTTCGTAACTTTAGGCGACATGCGCGAACTATAGATGATAATTTAGAATTTTTTTATTATTTTCCCCGAATTCAGGGTACAAAACTGCAACTTTTGAGGGGTAATCGGATACCAAATTCGAAAAAACGTTTTTTTCGAACCACCCTAATACACTGTAAAAACGATTCAGAAACGTTCCTGGGAAATAATAGGCAGCTGATGTGCCCAATTTCTTCCAGTTACTTATCTTAGAAAAACCAGGAACGCTTTCCGCTAAAACTCAGTAACCTTTCTGAAATTAATTTTGAAACTTTTTGAAGAAGTGCGAAATCTCCCCTGATAAAGCCAGCCATGTCTCTAGAACCATCCAGAAAAATTAAGTATGTTTATTGTTATTGATTAGAACCATCCTGATTTACCAAGAAGGCTCCATAAAAATCAAGTATTCATTGACTTTTTCGCTCGCATTGGAGCTTAGTCAATCTGGACAGCACAGAAGCAACCTCAGGTCGATATACTTGATAAACACGCTCATTCAATCTTTAAACTGGTTGCTAAAAGTATTTCCCACAACAGTGAAAAGTCTGCACGCGTGCAACTTGTAGCAATTCAGGAAACTTTTTTGTGAAGATGCTTGTTTTTACGAGGAATAGGTAAAAACTTGTGAAATCCCGAGACGTTCCACGGAAATAACCAGTAACGTTTCGGAATTTTTTTACAGTGTACAATTGATTATGCCTTTTTTTCTCATTAACAGCACATATTTACTATTAGAGAAAAACGTAAATTATTGTGCTTGTAATAAAAACAATGAATCGTTAAAAGATCTTTCTAAATTTATTTCCTAAGAACTTCAAATCATTTATATTTCAAAAAATATAAAAATCTGAAGAACGTTCTAAAACCAACATTTATCGTGCTCTACCCGTTATAGTAAAATACTGCACCATAAAAGCAATAAATAACAAAGTGAAATAACATTTTCCTTTAGCTTTATAAACCCATCTTGCAGTTTGTAACAACTTGGTCGTAACAGGTATATGAAATGTAATCTGTTTAAGGCATCCCCGCACTATTTCCATTCACTAAATCATACTAAGGATGTGGCTTAAAAAGAGATTAAGCCAGTAACGCAAGGAAATATTTAGATCATTGTAAAATTAATGGGAACTGGAAGTCATTACATATAATTTACGGCACACAACTTATTACAAAATAATTACATTTCGCTATAGAATTTACAGCGAAGGGACAACATTATCAGAATTTATGAGATGCCTCGTTTATTTAAAGTGTTAAATTATAATATTAAGCCTATTCGTTCTTCATACTAATGTTTACAAATCCCTTGAACATTCTATTTTTTCCTCCATTTCACATCATTGAAAAATACTAGTACTTTAGTACCTGTCTGCTTAGCCTACTCTGTCTAATTAGTATCTTAGTAATTAATAACTGATTTTTGATACGTTTTTTTAAATTTTGATTTTTAATTTTTTTTAATTAATGTTACGCACCTAAATAAAACTTTTTGTAGCACGATTACTATTTACTTATCCAAAAATTATTTTAACACTTTAAATTTCAAATTTTACTCCACATTATAGACATAAATTTTAAAAAAATGTATCAACTTTACCCAACGTGAGTAAAGTATCGCATTTCCATGTCTGTAGGGAATTTAAAATTTGCAAATTTACTTCCCGCCCAAATTTAAATAATAATTTATGAAAAAAAAATATTTTAAGGCATTTTACTTTAGTACCTGCCTGCTTAGCCTACCATGTCTAATTAGTACCTTAGTAATTAGTAACTGCGATTGTTGATACGTTTTTTTTTATTTTTATTTTTAATTTTTTTTTAAATTAATGTTACGCACCTAAATAAAACTTCTTGTAGCACGATTACTATTTACCTATCAAAAAATGATTTTAACACTTTAAATTACAAATTTTACTCCACATTATAGACATAAATTTTAAAAAAATGTATCAACTTTACCCAACGTGAGTCAAGTATCGCATTTCCATGTCTGTATGGAATATAAAATTTGCAGTTTTACTTCCCCCCTGTATTTGAATAATAATTTCTGAAAAACATATTTCAAGGCATCAAATTTTATTTGTAAATAAATTGCTTTCAATTCAGTTCATTTATACGTCCTCGAGAAAAAAAAAAGTTATACTCCTTTAAAAATAAACTACGAACAAAACTACTATAAATTGCTACCTTCAAATATAAAGCAACAATGTTGTGTTTTTTTTATATTCAAATCCGTTATTCATATCATTTTTTCAATAACATTTTTTCAGTAAATATTGTTAAAATTGCTTTCATATTAGAATATCTACACTATTAATTTTTGTATTTACCGTTACTTAAAATTGGGAAGTGAAGATAATCAATTAAACATCATTACAACAGGAACAGGACTGCCGAGTCGGAAGAGAAATTTAAAAATTACCTACTCCGACTCCAGGATTTTGAAAAGTCCAACTCCTACTCCGACTTCGGCTTTTTAGCCTACTTTACCGTCAAGTCAGAAAGAAAGAAGAAAAAAGCATGAAAGAAGGCTTAATGCATCTTAAAAATATCGCGAAAAACAAAAAAAAGTCAAAAAATTTAAAATAATTAAATAAATATCGAAAAATTAAAAATTGGAAAGTAGGGTATTGAGATGGGGAAAAATGTCTGTTGGTCTGTCTGTCGGTCCCCCTCTAATAACTTTCAAATGAATACAGTCGACTCCCGCTACAACGCGATCCGACTTACGCGAAATGGCTATAGCGCGAATTTTTCACGAGGAACGAATTCTGGGGCTAACGCGAATTTTTCGCCCACAACATGAATTTTTTTAGAAGGAAGTATCAGTTTCCTTATTGGTTACTAAATATTGATTTCGTGAATGTTATTACGTCCCTTTGAGCATCACTGACAGCCAAAGTTCCCATGTCAAACTAGTCTAGTGCATCAAATAACCATAATGGTACTTTAGTTTCACCTTCATCTAAAGTTTGAAAACGTGAAGAAAAAGAAAGTTTCTGATAAAAGAATTTAAAACGGTTAAGATTCTCGATATACTTGAACAATTACAAAACGCCGAAGGTAGCGCGACAATAAGCATGAGTGAATCTTCCATATGTGCAATTAAATTCAAAACAAAAAGATGTCCGTAAAAGTTTAGAACTTTAGTTTCAATATTAAGCTTGCAGAGCAGTCTAGCAAAGTAAAAATTATGAAAATGGAAGCTACGCGCGCTCTTGCATGGTGGGTTAATAAAAAGATCAGGTAGAGGAGATGTAGCCACAAATTGAAACGTTTTAAATAAAAGGTGAAGCGATTTTAAAAATGTGTTAGATAAGAATAACTATCTGATCTTGGAGCATAAATCATCACTAGTATCCTCATTTTTTAACTCGTAAATATTGCTACTGTATCTACTGTACAACTTACAGCTA
>NC_072738.1:63783552-63989557 GCF_026930045.1 Uloborus diversus | reverse complement strand
ATTTCCTCTCTGGGAAAACGTGCTCACATTGCTAAAGCACTATTAAAGCAGAAATGAGGATTTTTTTTTTTAATCGGAGTTAATCGATATGGCAATTGAAGCATCCACATAATGCTAGTATCATGAATTTATAAATAGTAATTTCAGAGCAGTAACTCTGTACTCGTATACACGTGCACCCGTATTTTTTAATTATTAGTTTTTATTTTAATTAATATGTTTTCTTTTAAGAGATTTTTATACCGTGTTCACACATTATACGGAAGTCAAGAACAAAAAACTGTTTTTTCTGTTTTTGCTAACAGGAAATTCATTTTTCGTGCTATTTTCAAAGCGTGAAAGTAACATAAATTTTCCAGTAACCCTTTAATTAAACAATTCTGTTACAAATTTTATCTATTTCCTCTCTGGGAAAAAGGGGTTCATTATGCAATGTGGATAGCTTCGCTACTCATTAGCTTCTGTAATAACACGCAACAAGCTACTCATTATTCAGGGAAAGGGTTTTGACCGCACCCTATGACTAACGGGTTTTTATGATTACGTAATTACTTACTCACGGCATCAGGAACAAAAGGGAACTGATTCTAAATTATGTGTGAACTACAAGTAGTAATTGAACCATGGCACAAATAGCCTCTGTTGCCAACACTTGCCTAACGTTTTTCGGAAATATTATTATGTTTTTTTTACAAATTAAATAGTTCAATTGAAGAGAAATAATTTTAATGTATTTAGCAAATACTTTTACCTAAAAAGATTTTTTTATCTTTTTGTTTGGTTTTCGAGCAAGATCTGACAAAATTATTACGCAAATATTTATTTTCACTCGTTTCTGGGATTTTAAACCGTGGCTTTTATGTGTCATGTTTTGAATGAAAGGAACCATTATTAATCACAATAATTTAGAAGTTCCGTTCAGAAATAAACAAACCTGTTTTACCGTTATACCTACATTGGCTTTCTAGCATGTAATCAATATTCTTTACATTAGTTAAGTAAGCAATTTGTGTCAAGCATGCCTTTTTAACATTTTTAGCTGATTACTATAGAAACAAAATCTGGGTTTTTCCTCTGATGAAACAGATACTTAGAAAAAAAAAAACGAACAAATAAAGTAGTAGTACCTCTCAAATAATGCAGTTATTTTTTTTCTGTAAAAAATCTTTAGTCGCTTTCAAAAAAAAAAAAAAAAAAAAAACTCAGCAAAATAAATACATCGTATTAAAAAAAAAAGAAAGAAAGAAAAACGTTTGCTTTGCTCTTTCTTCCTTGCTAAAATGACGCGCCTCGTATTTATTTTTCTCCTGTTGCCAAAAATGTTTTTTAAAAAAATTAATAAATACATATACTTTAGAAAATAAATAATAACAATAAAATATGAACTTAAATACTTTTCATCACTTAAAAAATAATCGAGTGCACAGCTCTTTCTGTTAAAACAGAAAGGACTCCTAATTTCCCTTATTTTCCGTTGCCAAAAATGGAATAAAAAAATTCAAACTTTGAAATAAAAATAAAAACAAATCATATCCACAATTATAATTTCATAATAAAAACAAGGGCTTCGGAGTCGTTTACTAAAACGTTTTTCCTGAAGCCACGAAAAACATTGATTAAAATAAATACATTTTTATTTCATAAAGTTAGCTCATACACAATATATGTAATATTTTCCACGGTATTTTTAAATTATTGTGCATTAAATTTTTAGGGCAAATGTAATTTATAGCTATTTGAGCATAAAATACGATTAAAAATCCATATTGTCATTGAAAATTTTATTTTACAAGCACGTTACAGGAAAACTTATTAGCTTAAAATATTTTACATGAGTATCAAAACTTAACATCATTTTTCCAAAACGCGTAAAGCACCGAAATCACCCGAGTTGTTTTAAATATAATGTTACCTAACGACAAGTTTAATGCTATAGCAGTTAATAACTCTGTCAAATTTAAGTTTATGATGTAACTATTTAACTTTGATAGTTGTAGTTCTTCAAAGAACAGTCGCTTTCGCAACTTTCAAATATTAATCATTTGAGACATTGAGTGAGTTTCTAGTAAACTTTCATCCAAAACTTCGTTAATGCTTTATATTAAGAGAGCATAACTTTTAGATCAGGTTCTTTTGCATACACTATTTACATTGCGTAAATAAGAAATCAAGTTTGTGCCTTTAAATGAGTTGTAGTTGTGTCAACTTGTTATGTTATTAAAATTAAAAACAATTGAATGTTTTACAGACATCTCAAGGAAATTCAAATATTTATGACAGCAACTGGGATAAAATCCGAACTTTCCTGTTCTTAGTATTTTGTTTTTGTTAGGTTATGATCTGAGTCACGGCAGTCATAAATCATTTATGAAAGCCGAGAATTAATGGCCACTTATTTTAGTTTCACAAACAATTGTCTTCGTTTAAGTAGCATGGTTGCCAGCAGTAGCTCAAAATATTACATGTGCTTTTAGAGGATAGTGTTATTACAAAATTCAAGAAAAAATACGGGGTGTGTCGTCAGGGGTGGATACAGAGTACCATTTTAATGTGGAATCATGCTGAAGAATGACCTCCC
This sequence comes from Uloborus diversus, assembly GCF_026930045.1. NCBI lineage: Eukaryota > Metazoa > Arthropoda > Arachnida > Araneae > Uloboridae > Uloborus > Uloborus diversus. Next base: position 63,986,979 of record NC_072738.1, on the reverse strand, counting down.
TCCCTCCCCCTGCAACTAATGAACCTACAGTTTTGGGTACGAAGCATTTCAGAAATTGCTTGGGTGTTAATATAAAACAATAAAATACAGTCGACTCCCGCTGCAACGCGATTCGATTTACGCGAATTGGCTATAACGTGAGTTTTTCAGGAGGGAGGAATTTTAGAGTTAAAATGAATTTCTCGCTCTCTATACGAAAATATTTGGAAAGGAATCGTGATGCTAAGCTTCGGCTTTGTTAGTGACTACTAAGCATTGACTTCGCGAGTGTACTTTCATCCCTTTAGCATCACTGAAAGTGCAAGTTCCCACACACTGCACTATAAACATAGCATTGTTAGTGTGTATATTTCACCCCTCGTTATTTTTCACTTATTTATTCTAAATATGAAAGGTGATGAAATATTGTGGCCCCTAGGCACGCTGTTTCATCTTAAGTTTGAAGACGGAAACAAAAAGCGAAAGTTTGCGGCAATTTAAATAAAAGGTAAAGATTCATGATACGCTTAAATAACTAGAAAGTGGGGCGAAGAGAGCATGCCATTAGGTATGAGTGAATCTTTCAAACGTACAAATAAAAGTGAAGAGAAGGCAATCCGTGTGACCTCAGTCTTAATACCTTAAGTTCAGACCTTAGTTGTAATATGAAGCTCGCAGGGTAGTGTTAAAGTAAAATGCAAACAGTATGAAACTGGAATCTGCTCTTGTATTGTAGATTATAGAGACCCTGAAAGATGGGTTTTACCATAGATGTAAATGTTATAAAAGTAAATGCGAAGCTACTGTATTTAAAAATATATTACAATGACGATCAGAGATTGCGCAGCATAAATCATCTTCAATTTTTAAATTATAAATGTAACTTATTGTATCTACTACATAGTACTCTTACAATGCAGTGCTTTACTATTACGACATACCGTACTGTTTTATTTTTATGTCTCTCTCTCCCATTGATCATTGATTTTGTGCATCATAGCAGTATTTTTATGCTGAATAATGCAGCTTTTTGAAAAATAAGATAAAAACTCAGCTATTTATGAAAGAAACGGTAATATATAGGTAAAAAATCGTCTAAAACAGTTTAAAAGATATTTAAATGTCTAAAATGATTGGGTATGCGAATAAAACAATAATATACAAAACACTTTTCCACAACGCGAAGTTTCGACTTACGCGAGGATCCTTGGATCGCATCCCTCGCGTAAGTCGGGATCTGATTGTAAGTAATATTTTAAATATTTATTTAAAAAAATTATTAATGAACTAAATAGATTTCTGAAATCGTTTTACATTTATTCATAAAGTGTTTGATCAAAATGTGGACGGAAAATGTTGTTGATGGTGTGGTACATTGATGCTACTACTTGGGTATTTTGATACTGATGGAATATGTTTGAAACAAAAGAATATTATACTTCAACTATTTAAGTGTGTTTAAATCATATGAAATCACAAAATTAGTGTTTTAAACGAAATATTTCCGAAGCTGATTGGCTCAGGCCCGACGAGAAGCCATATCCGCCTAGTCGGAAACTAGAGTCCCGGCTACACTGCAGCAAAAGGAAAAAAAAAAGAAAGGAAGAAAGAAAAAGGAGGAGAAACTCCGAATAAGTGGAAACGCAAAGATAAAGTAGAAATTTACTATTTTGGTATTTACTGTGGCGGCACTTATAATAGAGTTAACTAGCTGCGTGCCCGGCGTTGCACGGGCTACTTAAAAAATGAAAGAGAAGTCCAATTGATATTTTTGTATTACTCTGACATTAGTTTCTAAAGCGCTAAGGAGTAAATAAATACGCGTAATGCAAGGTTTACAAAACACCAGTAGAGCTTATTTTTTTGGCAAAAATCTCTTTAACGTTAATCATAGTTTTCAATGATACAAGTTATGAGCATTTTCAATTAGCACAAAAGATGAAAATATATATGCATTCTCAACTATAATCTGTGCTCACGTTAAAATGAATTACATCTGATAGACTATATCTGAAATATTTATGTACAATTACAATCAGCTTTTTACTTAAAATGACACACACTTTATGATTGATTACGTGAAACTAAAGCACCAAGACTAAATAAATACCAATAAGCATTAATTTAAGGTCATCAGATTCCAAATTATCTTTAGTTAAAATCCTTAAAAACAGTTTTTTCTGTTCAACTCTGTTTCACTTAAAGAAATCCAAACACTCTTAATTTAACATGTTCTTTTAACGATACAAACTGTATTTCAAAAATAGAAACAGGAAGGAAAAAGAGAGTTATTACAATTCAAACTCACCCATGTGACGGGAAAAGGTCCAACAAAATAAACATAATTAGTCACACCTCCTAAATGTACCAAAATATGAGGCCGGTGAATGATAAACTTACACTACAATCAATAAACATAGCTAAAGAAACAACTTTCCTATTCGCAACTCCAACGAACTATAGGGGGCACTGAAGTCACTGTCTAAAGGCAGAATTGAAAACTAAAATAAACGCACATGGTAACGAAGAAAATGCTAAAAGTGTTGTGATTTTTGTTCGTACGTATGATTTTTTCGCTTTATTCTTTTTAAATTAATTTTCAAAGTCTTGTGGATATTCTGGACCACGTAGAAAGAAATGAGAATTCAAGAAGCACTACTAAACGTCAAAGATTAATGCAAACTACGTAGTTCGTAGTTCTAAGCAGCTATTTCCACGATGTTGAATTCGATATTTATCAATTCTTGATAAAACTAAATAATAATTGTGGCCTGACAAGAATAACAATTAATGCTAGAAAATTCAATGTGACATTACAAATTGTTATCGAAAGAAGATGATACTTTTTTGCCTTGCTTGGCTAGCGCTTATTTTTTTTTCCATTTGTAGCTGAGTTATTTCTCTCGAATTCCCGAATCGGTTCATTTAAAAATTTTCTGTTTCGATTTTTCTAATTTCTGAGTTACGATTTAATTGTGTCATGTTATGCAAATCATCAACGAAATTCTCACGGATATATGGTGGTAGTTTTCTTTTCAGTTGATTGACCATTATTTCCTTTCACTTATCGAATTCTGTAATCTTACTACCATTTAATTCCACTCATGATAAAAATTAAAAATGGTTTAACTAAAAACGCGAAATCTCGCCAAGGCTACTTTGCTCGCACTATACTAAAACTATAACCCTAAACAAATTTGGCGAAACCTTTCAGCTGAGAATAAAAGGAATAAAGTAAATTCTTTCTCGGTTATTCATTTTGTTCTACGATAATATTTTCAAGAAAATATTTTGCATACTGTCCATTCCAACTAAATGCTGCTGTAAAGTATGGTAAGTTTAATTAATTTAAGATTAAAAAACCCCCATATTCTTACAAATTCATACAAAACAATAAAATTTTTTACCTTGTATAACGTTATCCAAGTTTGTTAATCCAGAATTTTCGCTTTCACCAATTATTAAGGAAATAATGAAAACTAACATTATTTTGAGAAGCTCGAGAATACTACTAAGGGACGAATTAATTTCTGTAGCTGAAAGCAAACTAAGACACATCGATTGCGTTAATAAATACTCAGAACAAACTGCCTGTGTTTACGTCAACAGACACACGTGGAACGCAACGTGGCAATGTTTTAGTTTCATTTGCAGTTTTGTAAATCACCGCAAGGTAGCGTATTCGAGCGCTGGAGTTCCGAATGCTGAAAAAAGTTAAGAACGTTGAATGTAAAAATTTAAAAAAAAGACAGACGATAAAATAAAGTCTATGTCCGAATAGTGCAACCAATTTTAAACTAATTTAAAATAAAAGTTCTAGATGGAAACGTTGTTTTAAGATTTGGACAGCACATAGACTAATAATAAGAGTAGACCGAGCTTTCTCATTCTTGCTGATGAAGAAAATTGGTTCAGAGATGTATCATGTGACTAGTGGAAGGGCTTGGCGAAGACTTTGGCAGCATGGTTGCTAGATCGCAGCATTATCTATAGTTTGGCACTCGACATGTATTTTATGACAATGTGTTTTCATTAAAAAAAACTTCCAAGTGCAGAGATTGAACTGTTTTTGTTTTAGTTATGCATTATTTTGACATTAGTAATAGTTTTTGATCAGTTTTCGGTAACTTTTATTTCATTTGGAGCTGTCAGCGTTGGCGTGAACGAAATGGCGTAAACGTTTTGCGTTAACACAAAAATGTACTAATCGGTATCTTAAATTGAAACTGTAGGTAAAAATCTTACCGTTTGCTGGTTCTTCTTGGTCGCTTGCATCTTTTATTGCTTAGAGAGTTATTGAAATTGACTAAAGAAAATGTACAATACTATCTAAACGAAAAACTCACTATATTAACAAAATATTTACAACTTAGAATAACAAATTTACAAATCGGACTCCATAAAAGATCATTCTTCCGTGTTCCATCAATTCTATTTATTTTATTTCGCGCTGGCGTTGATCGTCTGCTACGATTAACGCCCACTGTTGCTAGGATATCCACCAGTCACATGGTTTGGTTTATGAGCAGCAAAAGGGTTGCCATAGCTCGGTCTACTCTTATTATTAGTCTATGGGACAGCAGCCAAAAAATCTCTTTTAAAACAATTATTAGAATTTTACTTGCTCACCCATATGCAAAATGGCAACAGGAAAGAAATAAAAATTCCTAAATAACGTTATGTTAATTAACGTTTTAATTAATATCTCCTCTAATTAAAGTCGCACAATTACGAGATTGGTCCTATTGTTTTCTTTGGAAAATTTCGAATTGATCGCTATCTCGTTTGACTCTCGATTCGCAGCGGTTCTCAAGAAGATAGATCTTCAGACAGACAGACAGACAGACGCGAACAGATTTTAATATTATAGTGGATTATTTTCAAGCAGCAGTTTTTTTTTAACTTTTTTTCCCTTCTTTTCTTCTTCTTTTCTCTCTTTTTCTCCTCTTTTCTTTTTCCTTTTTTTCTCTTCTTTTTTTTTTTTTTTTGGAGGGTGGGGGCCCCAGCGAAAAAACTGACAAGGGGCCCGCCTGGGATTTCTGCGGCTGTGTGCTTGGGTAATAAGACATTTAGTAGATAATAAACGTAGACATTAATATTATCTGTAACGAAAATAAGTAGAATTTCAATAATTTACTTAAAATGAATTTTTCTGAAAAAAATATAAACGACTTCAAAGTCGTTAATACTTTTTTTTATAAAGTTTTTGATCCGACTTATCCGACATTTTGGTTCCAAAATTGTCGGGTGGCAAAATTAGTTTTTGTACAAAATTTTTTATTCTGAAAATGAAAACGATTAAAATGATATTCGTTAAAAACAAATAAGTTGTGAAAAGAAGGGTAATTACAGTGAATTTTTAACAATTCATTTTTGTTGAATTTGTGAACTAAATTATGTTTCTTGATCGTCCTTAAGTAACATTTTACTTAACTTATTATCCATTGTTTTACGATCAACCAGCGAATATCATTACGTAATTATAGATACAAAAAACAGGGTTGGATCCAAGGCCAACTTTGGAACCAAAATTTCGGATCAGTAGGTTTTTCCCTTTCAAAGCATTGTACAACAGGCTTACCAATCCTCTGTTTTGGTATAAAGAACGCTTTGAGGCCAGATTTGTTTTAAATGAAATTTACTATATTAGCTGGTAGCTACGTCAAAAAATAGTGGATGAAAAGTTGCATAAAACACACATTCAGCAAACCAAGTAAGTTATTTAATTTCTTAAAATATAAATAATTTCCCCTCAAAAAATATTTTCCCGCAAGAACTCAGATTTCATACCTAACTTACTTTAATTTTTACAAATGAAATCTTCTCCTTTTTAATAACTCAAACAGGCAAACATTACTTAAATTAAACACGTCAGAATTTAAGACGCCACTTTTTTTCAACGTAGTTTTCATACACACATATATCATATTATTATTCCCATATCATTACTTTTTGAATATATGATTCCCATTTCTCCCTCTATTTTTAAAACAAAAAATACGTGCGAGAAGAAAACACATGGCTGCGACCTGAGAAAAAATATCCACGCTTTTCTTAAAACGAATCTTGGTAATGCGCAATATTTCAAGTAAAACAATTGTCGACATAAAATCGTTTCTCATGTTCTGCTACAAATTCTCACAGCCAGAAGAAGTTGGCGATACAATCGCATCTCTTCTTGTCACGCAATTTTGGTTTTTCCTCCTTAAACTCGGTCATATTTTATTATTACTGCTTAGAACTGTCAGAGAGTGTAAATTACTCTCCCGAATTCTCCCGGGAGTCTCTCAACTGTGATCCAAAACGAAAATAATGTTCCACAGTTGTCCCTCCGATTATTAGAATAACTCCTCCGACTTACACTTTGGGGGCATCAAAATTTAAGATGCTAAATTTTCTGAAGATTCCTTTTCTTTTAAAGAAACACAGAGAAATATAACTAATGACTTCTTGAATAGTTTTGTCACATTTATTCTGTTTTCTCTGCATTATTTTTTTTTACTAAACGATGAAAATTCAAATCAAATAAGTGCTTTATCTGCGGCAAAACTTAGGAACGTAAAATTTGATAGAGAGCAGCGTTTCTTAAATTGTGTTTCATGAAACCTCATAGTTTCGGTTTCATGAAGATTCCTCGAGGGTTCCACGCAACTTGCATGTTTTATTTTAATGAATTTCAAATTAGTCACTTGAAAATCGATAAAAGACCTTTTTCAAAATTAAAAAAAAAATAAGAAAGACAGAAAGATAACTATACAAAAAAATGCATATATCGACTCTACCTTCCGTTGTTCTAGATGTGGGTTCCTGTTCAGAGTTTGCCATTGTATGAAGAATGAATTTCTTGAATGAAGACGATTCCATTGGGAATAATCAATGGAATGGACAAAATTAACTGAGGATTAAAAACACGATTTTTGTCAATGCCTGACTCGTGGCTCTGTTAGTTCCAGATTACGGAATTTTTATTGAAACAACGATTATGTATTTACAAGAAAAATCTCTTTAGCTTTTCGTGTCAAAAAGGTAGTATCTGGAGTTTTTTTTTTAACTTTTAATGCAACTAAGCTATTTGTTAATGTTGTATTCAAACTGTACTACACTGTTAAAAAAAATCAGAAACGTTCCTTTCAAATAATGGGCAGCTAATGTGTCCAATTTCTGCCAGTAGCAAATCTTGCAAAAAAACAGGAAAGTTTCGTGCTAAAAGATGGTAACCTCCTGATATTCGACTGGAATCTTTCTGAAAACTCAAAATATTTTCCAATCAAAGCCAGTCATGTTTCTGTGAGATAAGGTAAACTTCAAAAGCGAAATCATTAAAAGCTAAGACGAAATTTTAACAATTCCTTCAAAGCTACAATATCCGGAGACTGCATATCCGTGAATCAGGAGAAGCGGTCACTAAGCTGAAAGAAAACACCTCATTAAGAAGATAAATATTTTTTTTACACTGGTAGCGAAAAATGCATTTTATAAAATCGGCCTTCATGAACCTTGTTGCGATTCAAGAAATATTTTCGCAACAAAATTAGTCTTTTACAGGAAACTGGTGTAAAACTTTGAAATCTCGAAATGATACTCGGGAGTACTCAGAGACGTTTTGGAATTATTTTACAGCACAGTTCAGTCAAATCACAGGTTCCGTGAAAGAAGTGGACATTACAATGATTTCCACTTATCAAAGACATTTAGATGCACTAACCATGGCATATTTAGATGGCGCTGACGCTTTCGGCCTTGGTAATTTATGGCTTTTCTGTGTAAAATCGATGCTACTTATGATCGGCTACGCATCCACCATTCAATGTCAACGTTTAAAAATTTGTTTATTTTTGATTGGACGTCGCCCATTTTGACTGCAAAAGGCGCTGAACGGAACCCTTGCATCAACCAATCAATGGCAACGTAATTAAAGCAGGGATTCCCTGTAGCACCCTCTTTGTTGCCATGATTTTCAGCGATTGACATGGCCTATAAGAATTACGTGGGGCAGTGCACTGACATCGAGATATATTTTTCCAGCACAAACCTTCCCTCTCCCTCTTTAACATGCAGACCTTGAAGAAGTTTCATGAGAGAGTCATTTTTTTGGGATGGATTGCAAACAATCTCATTCCACGCGTGATGTTATACAGCTTTGAAAATTGAACGTTACATTTTTCTGTAGTTTTAAAAATAAGTATAAAGCGAAATTTTTCTGAAACTCTGGCATTTTTCTGTTATACTTATTTTCTTCGGCTTTTCAGGAGAGTTGTTTAAGAAGGTTACTGATGCATGCATGAGAGAAGTTAGAGATCTTTAAATTATTATTTGTTACTTTAGTTTATTTTGATCATGTCACGGAAAATCGCGCACGCAATAGACAGTACCATGAAACTGTATTTTATCCAGAGTTTGCAACCAACTAATGAGAATGTGAAAATGCAATATTTCAATAGTTTTACTATTTTTGTGATTTTGGCAAACTGATTAAATTCACATTGTGTAAATATAAAACTTATAATTACCTCCCATATTATAGTAGTTCAACATTTCATGGAGATGAAACCCCGTTGACTTGGTTGGGTTCAAATTTTAGCAATTTTTTATAATGACTGAAATATTTTTACAGAAAATGCTTTTCAAAGAAAAATTAATTTCTGAAACGTATTATGCAATAAATTGAAGATAATAATTTTATAGTTCTTACTGGATGGAAAGATAAACTTGAAATCCATTAAAACAGTTCATATTTCTATCTGCATCTGTTGCAAGATATGGCACACCTTATACACTGTAAAAACGATTCAGAAACGTTCCTGGAAAATATTAGGCAGCTTATGTGCCCAATTTCAGCCAGTAATATATCTCACATAAACCATGAATGTTTTCCGCTAAAACTCAGTAACCTTCCTAAAATTGTCCTGAGAAATCCTAGAAATATTTCCGTTTAAAGCCAGTCGTGTCTCTAGAACTTGAAAGTAATCTTAGCTAGGGATAATAAAACAGCTCTATAAACAGTATTACAATCATGGCCAAAGCTAAGCCAGAATTGCAAGTAATGATGGCAATTACTTGCACAGCTAAAACGTCCTAGGAGTGTTTCGCTCTATTTGGGAGCTTAAATAGCCTGGACAACCCGTAAGCGAAACGAAGTTGATACACCTTATAAATACTCTCAGTCAATCTTTAAACTGGGAGCTATAAATATTTTTTACAACAGAGAGAAGTCTTGAAGAGAACTTGCAGCCATTCAGGAAACTTTTTGACAATGATACTTGATATTTCCAGGAAATCGATAAAAACCATTGAAATCCCGAAACGTTACACGAAAATACTCAGTAACTTTTCTGAATTTTTTTACAGTGTACAACACCGACACAATTTAAAATTGTCGATTTTGAGTTGTACACGTACATGTCCTTTTACAGTCATAGAAAAAAAAACGAAACACTCGATCGTATTCAAAGACTATTGACACTAGAGACACGTGTAAGGTGTCATTGTTTCAGAAATAAAAAGTTCTACATAATTATGGTAAAAAATTGTTGTTAAGGGGTCGTCTTCATATTAAAAGGAGCATCAACTTCAAATTTTTCAAAGAGAACCCCCTTTTTTTATCACATATTTGTAATCAGCATCCTTTTTTAACTTTGTATGCAAAGTTTTGATTGATTCGATCCAGCCGTTACCTCAGAATCGAATTTTGAAAAATTCCTCTCGTAATGTTAAAACGTATTTTGATATTTTTACTCATAACACAAAAACTAGATTAGGCACGGCAAAGATTGTTTTTTTATATCAAAATATGAATCGACCCAATAATAAAAACAAATTTTACAACACCTAAAATGTAATTTTAGTTTTTTTATGAATTATTTTAATATTTTTTGAAAAAAATATGATCTGAAACCATATTAAATTTTAACAGAAAAACAATCTGGAAGAGCTTTTATGTGGGAATCCAAAATTTGAGCTCAAAATATTCAGTAGTTTTTGCGCTATGCTTAAAAATTCATTTTTTCCTACTTTAGGGGACCGTATACTTCTTAAAAACAGAAATTATGAAAGTTGGTTTCCTTCATGAAAAAAGAAAAAAAATGTTCAACAAAATAAGCAAACCAATTATAACGTGGTTTTTCTATATTAGAGTAACGTCTATGAATTTTTTAAATGCATAATTTTTTTCGCTGTCTCTGCAGAAGAACAACACAATATTGCAACCGTCAGTTTTTTGTGGATATCGTTCAGCCGTCAATGTTTAAATAATGCGAAGCACTACTTCATTGTCTAATCAAAGAATATTTTATAGAACTTTTAAATTAAAAGCTAGACTTAAAATACTTCTGTTTTTTTTTCCTTTTTTGAGCAATCACGATTGCTTATTATTCTCATTTGACTGCTTTTGATGTTCCGTGCATTTTTCAGCTTGGACCAGAAGCCTCTGCAGCACCACCGCCCACGGTCCTCTGCAGGCGGCGCGGCGCGGCTGCTCCGATCCTGAGCTATCCGCTTCTCAAGGTCGGAGGCGTCCATGTCCTACACACACGCACGCTCACACACTCACACACGCCTACGTGCATACACACAGGTCTACGCACACACACAAGCCTACACACTTACACACACAACTATGCACACGTAACCGCCTAGGAGGAGAAGCAGGTTTGGGTGGGGGGCAGGAGCTGTTTCTAGAAACAATAACTCCAATGAGTAGGGTTCCAAGTCATGATTGGGAAAAACATAATTTAAATTCAAAATTTCAGAATTCAAATTAATTTTAATTTTTTTTTCTGCGTTTAGTTATTGCCTTTTGTAAAACAATAACTCAAAAAAAAATAATTTGAAGTCTGAAATTTTGAATTCAAATTATGTTTTTCGCAATCACGAACTGCGACAGGACCCTACTCATTGGAGTTATTAGTTCTAGAAACGGCTCCTATCCCCCCAAGCCTGTCTCTCCTCCTGGGCGGTTACGTGTGAATAGTTGTGTGTGTAAGTGAAGTAGGCTTGTGTACGTGCATAGACCTGTGTGTATGCATGTAAGCGTGTGTGAGTGTATGAGTGTGAAGTCGTGTGTGTGTGTGTATGTGTATGAGTGCGCGTGTGTGTCGGACATGGACGCCATCGACCAAGAGAAACGGATTCCAGGAGGCAGTGCTCGGAGCCGCGCCTGCAGAGGCCGGTGGGCGGTGGTGCTGGTCAAGCTGAAAAAGGAACTACAACATCAAGGACGGTGAAATGAAAGCAATAAGCAATCGTGATTGCTCAAAAAAAATTCACATGCGCAACTTTTTCACAGAAACATACAACAAAACCTCATTGTCTTGCTAGTCATGTTGCAATAGACAGTGTAGAATTAATGGCTCTTTCCGGTGATAATTTACTAAAAGGAAAAATTATTGCCTTGCCAAAATCGGGAAAAAGCACTCGAAAAATAGCCAACAGTGTGAAGTTTCGCCTTTAACAGTATTCAGATGGGTGAAAAATATTTGCTCTTAGATAAGTTTACTGGTTTTTAGAAATTATTATTATTATTATTATTTTTTTTTTGTATAGTGTTTGAATAACTTTCAATGTGTTAAGATGTAAGAGAGGAAATGTCAGTCGCATTAGTGGGCCGCGTGCTTTGAGCTGTATTCTGCACAAAAGTAGTAGTTGTAGCTAATTGGGAACTTTTTTTTTTTTTTTTTTGACTTCGTCAAAGATTTAACAAAACATTAATTTGCGTGTTAGATTAAGTTGAGTTTCTGTCTATTCTTAACTGTAATTAAAATACTTATTTTTCTATTTACTTTTTCGGTCATTTTGTCCGTGTATTTCCATTAAAATCATCCTCGAAAGAAAAAGATAAAATTTCAATTTATTTTCATTTTTGAAGAACATGGAAAAATATCGACGAAAACAGAGTTATAAAGAATTATTGTTATCAACTACTAGATACCTATCTTATTAAATGCATGTTTTTCAGAATCCAATATCTGAATATTCGGCTCCAACTTTATGACACTGGAATTAATCCTACTTTCTGATCTTAATCGTATAGCAAACAACGGGCCACACGCACCAGCTTCAAGGGCTGAATGTGGCCCGCGTCTTCACTGCGATATAATTGCGGCTTAGTTATCCCATTCGATGGTTGCTGTGGGTCCTAATAATGAGCTCACCAACCCTGAACTAGATTTAACCAAACATTGAAGCAGGTGTCATGTCATTGAAGCTGAGAGCGCCTACAAACTGGTGGATGAAGAAAATTTATCTCACCAGTGAGATGCCTTAAACATACAGCAGATAAATTTACTTTACCTACCAGTTTATTCGCACTCTTAGCTTCAATGAGGTGACTTCTGCATCCCGCACGATTAGTTTCGATTCCAGTCTACGAAATCCGTAGCAAGGACGAAATTGTAGTCTCTGGATAGATTAAACTGATCTGTCCCGGGTATGCTTCATGTAGTATTGCGATAAGTGCGCCAGCCTGATATTACAAAAAATGTTAGTTCGCAGGTTTATAGTGTGTGAAACAGAATCAAATAATGTTAAGTTTTGTTTGTAATGTTGCAAAATCGGAGAAATGACAAGAAGTCAGATTTCGGTTCCCCTTGGTTTAAGCTAAAATAACTTTTGTCTTTTTAAATTACGGATTGGACCATTTCGAATCTCGTTGCTAAAAACAGCATTGGGAAATTACTTTCCTAAATTGCTTTTAAGAGCAATTACACGTTTAACTAAAACCGCCAACTGTGTTATGCTTTTTTAATAATGCCACGCATTATGATCTTTTGCATCAAATTTGGATTTGAAACAAATTCTCTTTTTTTATATTACAAAAAAGCGGCTAGGACAATTACTGTGTGTGTCCACTGCCAGTCAAATAACCAAATTTTTCCCAAATAAAGTTCGAGTATGAACGGTTTGCTCATTAACGGATATTTATATTCTCTTGCTTCCGTTTTTTTTTTTTTTTTAGATTGATACTTCGTTCATTTTATGTATTTAGAGCAAATTTTCACGGAATAAATTGACCTTGCTTCGTTCGAGGCTCCAATCTGTTTAATGCTGCGTCTTCCCACGTTGTGCGGTATATTTTTACATTTTTGGTCGCGATGGCTCTAACTTCTGCCGATGTTCTGCGAAATTAAAAACGCACAATTCCATTTTACATCAAACGACTTTCTGTTCATTCCAAAATAAACCTGTAACATAGGTGCAATACATTTATCAAACATATTCACATCATATTTCTAGTTATAAGGTTGCATATTTACATTTCTATGAGGCTAATTTGCTGAATGATTATATAAGCAATCCAATAGGTTCATATTAGAAAAGGCAAAAAGTTTCATTACTTTTAATTTGTCATTATTCGCTTTACTAAACAACGATCTATACGATGGACCCGCCAAACCCCATCCATCTTTCTTAGGTTAATCCAGATAGACAAAAATCAGTAAATATTTTTACTTTTTTTTTCAAAAAAAAAAGTTTTCGACCGTAAATCGCTTTTTGCCGCTACATAATCGGCTAAAAAGTATCGAATTACGGAAAAAAAGAGAACTTCAAAAAATCATGAATTGAGCTGAATAATCTCGATTTTTTAAGTGCTTACATTCCGTTTAAGCCGTGACCTTGAAAGAAGCGTTTTCAATGTGGTGACGGTCCCTAAAACGTTTTTCGTTAATAACTCCTCTTCTACTGCACGGAATGCAGTGAAATTTCGTACCCTGGCTGTATTTTGTGGTCTAAACATAATTATGTTGCAAAAATTAGGGGTTCCCTTTCAAAAATCAAGAGTTGGTGCTCATTTTGCTTTGTATATGGTCCCTTATCAAAACTTTACCTACGTAGTTTTAAAGAAGACTTTAAACCAAGTCGGATGACACCTTTCTTTCCTTCCTAGCATGTATAATGGCTGAATAATTAAAACTGTTTCGTTTTTTTTTTCTATGACTGTACATTTTCGTTTGTTCTATTAAAATGCAAGACAGCAACAAACGAAAAACATTTTTTTACCTTATTTTAAAAATGTGTCAGTGCGTTACTAAAGAGTTTTTTTTTTTTTTAGAGGTATAGATCTTTAAGTCGGGAACACTGTTTGATCTGTGGGCCATTTTGACAGTTGACACTTGTTTTGTGTTTAGTTTGGTTCGCCATTTCATCATGACAACAGGACGGTGCAACACGCCACACAGCGCGTGTCACAATTGATTTATTGAAAGAAACTTTCGGTTAACGAATGATTTCGATTAATGGACCCGTGAATTAGCCTGCGAGATCATGCGATTTAACTACGCTGGACAATTTTTTGTGGGGCTGTGTGAAGTCTCAGGTCGACACCGATAAGCCACAGATGATTGACGCCTTGGACAAGAACATTCGCCACATATCACTCACATACGGCCCCCATTGCTGCAAAAAGTGATAGAAAATTGGACTTACCGATTAGACGTTCTCCAAGCCAGCCGAAGTCGCCATATACCAGAAATCACATTTAAATCAAAATGATAAAGAATCATCTTTCGAATAAAGCCAAATTCATGGCGATTTATATCATTTAACGGTGTTTTATTTGAACCTAAAGTTCTATACTTCTAAAAAAAAACATCCTTTATAAGAATAAGCTAAGGCGCATTACAGTTAAAATTATTTTTCTTGAAAGGAAATTTTTGCAGATGTGGCAGTGTTACACTGGGTGTGCGATATGTAATTTATTAAACGTGCTAAACAAAAAAAAAATTCTCAAAGTAGAACTGAGCTGAACAAATTCATCTAATATTTAACCAATTCTTTGTCCTAATAAAAAAAAACCTTGAATGTTCAGTCAACGGAATTACTGTGGTAAGTATTCAACCATAAAGATTGTTGGATGTTTTATCTACTTTAACTTATGTACGTCTTTATGCAGTAATTTAAACTATTTGCTATTAAAATGCATTCACTCGAAATGATTTTTTTTTTAAATCTTTTGTTCTCTTTGTCTCTATCTCACATGGTAAAGCATCATACATTTCGAAAAAAAATACAAATGTTTTAAAAGAAAAAGAGAAAGCTAGTTTCGTAACAACAAAAAAGGAAAATTACAAATTTTATTGCCAAATAGATTGCAAACGTTTAAGGATAATATGGACTCAACATACTAAGGCAAATAAATACATCAAAAGTGAAAAAATGATTAAAGTAAATATACTGGCAAATGGTTTAAACCGCACATTGAAGGAATTGTTGCATTCTTTTTTCATTTACCCCCCCTCCCCCCCCCCCATAACCTAAAAACAAAAACTTGAACTGAAACAATCAATTTTCTCAAAGTTGTTTCTTTGAAAACTGCTTACATTTCTGATAAACATATTTTCAAATGTGTGAGGTTTAGAAATTGTGCCCATACATCTCGAAACATACAGTTAAAAATTAATGTTATATATTTTGCTTATTGTCTTAAAAAGTCATTATTCATCACAAAATTAATTTAAAAAAAATTCCAACATGAAAAATTAAAAACAATTATCAGAATACTTAATTATATAATTTACGCTTACCCTTACTTTTACATTGAGTGTTTTTTACCCCAATATTATATTTTTTAAATGGCGGCTTTAAACTGTTTTTTACCAGGGCAATGCTTTTAACGCGAATCATTATTCATAAGATTAAAATTTTTCTTTAACCTTTGTTTGACGGCCTCATTTAAAACTGTAAACATTGTTTTGATACTCATTTGTAACATTAGACCAACGGATACAATGTCACTAGAAAACTAATATTAATGATCTGCAAAATGTATATAAGTTAACGCTTTAATGTTTTCTTTTCCGAAGAGCTTTGTCATCCTAATCGTCAACGATATTCTTCTGTAATGGCTTTTCATATCATAAATCATCGGCCCTCATCCGAATATAAAAGATATTCTCAAGCATCTAGCTTTGAACGTAAATGATCCAAAATTGATGACATATACTCACAAAAACGCGAGGTAAAAAATCAAACGATTTCAGATGAAATCAAACAATGTTTGCCCAATTATTATAACTACTGTATCAGTGAATTTATGTATACGTGTTGAAAATAAGCATTTTCACAATCGTGTTTTGCTTTATTATTTTGTTCACCTAGTTGAGAACGAGCTATATCGAGATAATTAATGTTCACAGATTTCCGTTTTATTAGATTAGAAATAATTTTATTTGTGATATTTTTTAAGCAATACCAACCGGTGTTTTGTATTTGTTGAAAAAAGGCAGACATAAATAATGTGTCTTTAAAAATCGCATTTTATTTAGGCTTGAACCCATACTTAAAAACGCACATTTTGATACAGAAAAAATATCCGAAACGTCACTGATTACTGTCGTGGAACGTTTCGAGATTTTACAGGTTTTCATTTATTTAACAGTAAAACCAATTATATTTACAAAAAAAATCTGAATTGCTACGACTAAATTGCAGAATTTTTACTGTTCTGAAAAATATTTATTGCTACCAGTTTAAAGATTGCTTGTACGTTTTAGCAAGGCTGACCAAGCTCTCACAGCTTTGGCCGTAGTTTCATTATTGCTTCTGGAGCTGTCTTGGTAGAACAGCAAGTTTCTATTCAGTTACATTAAACCTGCCTAAACTTTCTCGAAGGTTCCCGAGACATGATTGGCTTTAACCGGGGATAGTTCCAGAAAATTTAAATAATTATTTAAGAAAGGTTATTGACATTTTGCGAAACTGTTACTGGAAGAAATTGGGCACATCAGCTGCCCATTATTTTCTAGGAACATTTCTGTATTGTTATTACAATGTATAGCTTAAAAGTTACAAATCAAATAAATGGTCTTGCTTGATGTAAGTAATTATTTCTAGTGTTACGACCAGCATTTTGTATTACAGTTTATACCCGAGTAATTTACATTTTATGAAAAAATCATACTTTTCATACTTTTACTTCATATTTATTACAAAATTAATCTTGCAATATATATAACAAGTTATTACGTTACAAGTTGTTACACTACACAGGTAAGTAACAATGGTCTCTTTGGTCTACTGACTTTGTAACCAAATGTGCTTATTTTCTAGTTAGCAACGCAACAATAAATAAACAGCTAGAGAGGGCACGTAAACAAATATAATAAAAAAAATACGAAAAGCTCGCTTTTAAAAGTAAATATTATTGACTTTGCGAAACGCATCCCGATTTTTCTCATCTCATGTTTTATTTTTCAAAGCTCCACAGCTCTATTCAGACTTTCATAATTTTCATGTGTGCCTAGCATTTAAGTTAAAGGTCATTTCCTCTCCAAACAGTTTACTTAGGCAGAACAGGTAATAAATATTGGCCCGAAACTTTTCCCTAACGAAAATAACTCTAACAATTTCTAGTTCGTTTACAGAAATTAAAACTTTCTTTTCACTATTCATTTAAATGAAAACACCCAAGGTTTACTGTCAACAACAGTTGCTTGAGATCAATTAGCTGTGTTTAAGCAGTTTTTTAGCGTCAAAAAGGGGAGCTGAAAAATGAGACTTTGTTTAACTTTGTTTTAAAGTTAATTGAAAGAGGCATTCACATGTTTTATGTTGCCTTGAAACATTTATTTTCTAGCACTTTGTGTACAATGGCCAAGCCTTGATTATAATCAAGATAGAATAATTATTCCAAGCTTTTACTGCTCCAATGAAAATCACACAATATGACCGACTCATAAATGAGTCTGAACATCCATTTTCGTATCCCCCCCCCCCCAACACGATAAGTGCTTTCTTCGTTTCGCTTATTAACTCAGTTTGCCGCGTTGCGGTTTATTTAAGGTCTTTCGCTTTTTTTTTTAATATGATTACTCAAAAATGCACTCAACTTCGTGAATCCTGGTGTGCATAATCGGGATTTTACTATGTTTATGTAGCACAAAAAAAATAATAATACAGATTAACTCAAATAAAAACAAAACTTAAAAATATATCATAGGTAAAAAATAATAAGCTGTTAACTTTTTTATTTTCCAAACATATTGAATGAATGTTCACTGCGGAAGCTTCAAGCACACATTGAAAAGAAAAAACTTTTTTAACTCTTTATTTTTGAAAAGGAGTTCCAGTTGCTTGAATGTGAATTAAATAGTGTTCCGTTTACGTTCCCGTAAGAAAAAAGTGTTCCGAATGTGCTATGCCTAGAACTATTCATCAAACTAGAACTTGAGAACAGATTATGGCACATTTGATAACTTATTTGGTATACGATTAAGAGCACACCTAGTCCTACTTGTGAAGTTTTTTTTTTTTTTTTTTTTTTAATTGCAACTGCCGGGGATCGAGAAATAAAAATGCTCCGCATTTAATTCTGCATTCAGCTACTGGTTTTAGCAAATGTACACTGTTCCAACAGAAATTGGCATAGTTAGGGGAGATATTGAGCCATGTTTAAGTAAGTGTGTTTCAAGGCTTCATTTTTTTTAATTAATAAAAAAATACAGAAGTAAAACTTCTTTGTCAGAGACATTTTCAATTGTTCATCAATCACTTTTGAAAGCATAGCTCATGCTTATTATTCATTTATTTGCGTAAAATTCGAAACATATGTCTCACTGTGCATCATCGTTTTCGTTCTTAAAAAGATAAACTATCGGTTTATGATAACTAAAATAAGTAGTGAAAACTCTTGCTCTTGTTCTTCCTACTCCTAACTCACGCATATTCGCAACAGTATTGTGCATTTTGTTGAAGAAAATAGATTATGCACATCGAGAACGCTGCACTGTAAACAAATTCCGAAACGTTACTGGTCTCTACTCAATGGAACGTTTCGGGTATTCACAAGGTTTTCACTAACTTCCAGCGAAAATTAAGTATCTTTGTCAAAAATTTTCCTGACTTTTTCCAAGAAGGACGAATGTAGACTTTTTACTGTTGGGAAATTTTTTTTAGCGACCAGTTAAAAGATTGACTGAACGTGTTTATTAAGTATATCAGCTTAAGAGCGATTTTGACCCATCGAGATTGACTCCACTCCGAATAACATAGTTTGCATGAAACTTTACACCAGTAGGTGGATCAAGAAAGATCCACTTTTGGCCGGGGATCTGATTAAACGCAAGTTTTTTCCGGGGTAGCAAAGGTGAGGTGAATAGTCTACTGAAAGTGAAAAAGTATCTGGCATCCGCATTTGTGCAATAATTGCAAGCGAGATGCTTGATACTAGCAATTCTGTCTTAACGTTGACCCTCGTTGCAATAATACTTTTAGAACTTTATTGCTGAATCAAGAAGGCTCCAAGCTACTACTGAAATTCTACTTAAGTGTTTTCGAAAAGTTTTAGAAGCATGAATGTTTTAACCGGAGATATTTCTGCAATATTTAGAAGGATTTAAGGATGACTGAGGAATGTTAGTGACTTTTAGCGGAATATATTCCTGTTTTATGCAGGATATGTTATTGGCAGAAATTGGGCTCATCAGCTGTCCATCGTTTTCCAGGAACGTTTCCGAATGGTTTTTACAGTAAGTAAAACTCGAAATGCGTTGGTTATACCCACGTGATTTAAGAAATGCTCTGTTGATAACGAACCGCTGAACTCAGTAATCGCCACGCTGCCAGAGCGCATTATTATAACCTGTCCGTGGGTTCGTGTAAGAAAGAAAAAGAAACAAGAAAAAAAGAAAGTAAGAAAAACACATGCGTGACTTTTCGTCTCACGAAAAACAATTACGTCACTTAATTCGCAAAAAAAAAAAAAAAAAAAAAAGTTGAAGATTAGAATTTTGATGCCCTCGCATTGAAAGTTTCATTTAAAAGAATGATATAGTAAAACCTGTGAAGTAGACCACCCTTGTAAGTTGACCACTCTCTAAGTTGGCCGCTTTATTTAGGCACAAAATTAGTCCTTATCATATAAATCAACCTTTGTAAGTTGACCACCTGTTTAAATGGACCACTAAAGTAGTGCACCGCACGTGGTCAACTTGCACAGGTTTCACTGTAACTCCTTTTCTGGGGATTAAAAAAAAATTGACAGCTGTCTTTAATTACCGTCAGTAGAATTCCAGATGATTCTGGAACACTTTTTACAATATAGTGTTTATAGTGAATTGGCGTCACGAAATGTTTTAAGGTGGGCTTCCTAGGTCGAATACCGGGTATTGCTCAATGGTCAAACACCTGCCCCGTCACAACTTGTACCTGTCTGGGACAAATCAGTGCTAATATTTTTTTTTTAAAGTGTCCTAAAAATGTGCTTAAAAGTGATCAAAAAAGGAAACACGTCAGTCCTGAAGAAATGTTCTCAAATAACGTCACAACAGTGTTCGAATAGGGTGATTAGTAAAGCTCTAGATTAGCGATCGCCAACGGGTGACCATTCAAAATGGCTGTCAAAATAATTGGTCATATTCGTCAAAAGTGAAGACCATGTGTTTCTTTATCAGTTATCAGCGATACCCCCCACGGCTTTGCCCGTAGTAGATAGTTAAAAGGTCATTTGGTTTGCCTATTTATTTAAAAATAATGAATGATGAATTTCTCGCCAATATGCTAAGTTAATTTGCTCGTCCATGTTATAGCAATTTGCTTGTCCATGTTACGGTAATTTACCCTTCCATGTTATTGTAAGTCGCTCAATTCAGAAGAAATAAATCCACCATTGGTGGTAAAAAATAAAATCATAGAAAAAGAACGAAATCGGATTTTTGAAAAATCTCTTCGAGATGCACATTCCTATGCAACAAATTCCTTTTGTGCCAAATTTCATGAAATTGGCCGAACGGTATAGGCGCTATGAGGGTCACAGAGATCAAGACATCCAGACAAAGATACTTTCAGCTTTATTATTAGTAAAGAAAAGTCATAATGCATACCGTGCTACTAAAGCACGCTTCCTGAGACGTTCAGAGCACCATTATATTTCACTTTGAAAACGTAAATTGGAACAAGCTCACTTTTTTTTTTTTTGCCCTAAATATATTTTTTTAATTGCTACCAAAACTCTTAAGTGACTGCAATTTTTCTGACTTTGGTATCCAGTGGATACCGTTCAGATTTCCTAGCCTTAGCTAAATAGCCTAGTGCTTAGCTAAATAAGCGTTGTAAAGTGTTCTGAGAAGTGTTCAAAAGTGTGCTAAATAAGTTACATAAGTGTTTTTAAACAGCTTTCTAATAAGCGTTCTAAACACTTTTCCAAAAGTGCTTTTAAATGTTTTAAAAAAGGGAACAAGTGTCTATGTCCAAAAAGTGTCTCAAATATTACAACATCGTTTTAACAGTTTAGATTTCTCCGTAAATGTAGCAGCAAAAAGTTTGCCGTTCATTTTTTACACAAAATTTCTTAAATGGAGCTAAAATACTTGATGAAGTGCATAAATAGGGGAACACATGCAGACGACTTGTACGTTGCAAGTAAACCAGAATATAATTTCAAAGAATGCAGAAAGAGTGCAATGAATACAGAAAAAAGCTTAATTAATAGTGAAATAGTTTAAGCTTCATTATATATTTCTAAAAAGGTGCTATTAAAATTCCCAGGCGTACAAAGACATTGTCTGAAACAGGAGTACACTTTCTTCTTATTTTTATCGCCCTGCCATGCAATAGTATTTTAGATTAAGCTTAAGGAAATTAATTAAATTAAGCCTTGTTGTAAACTTGCTAATTGGTGCAGCATTTAAAATGATTATACCATTAAGAAAACCTGGAAAACAGGCAGCTCGTGCTCGAAAATTCAATTTAGGGAAGAAAAATATTTCAGATAGGTAGTGTAGTTAGGCGAACACATTGTTCCGAAAGATTTTAATGATTTTAAATGAGTAGGGTATCGCCAGGAAAAGTACTTAGTTAGCATCGAACTGATTTTACAATCAACATTGCTTTAAACTGTGTGCACCATTTGACCTCGCTACGCGCGATTTTTTTTTAATGAGTTCTTCTACTCTTAGTTAAAAGAAAAAAAAATAATAATAGATTTATTGTGTTCGTAGAAATATTAATAAATTAAAAAAAAGAGAGAAAATATAAAAAGATTGTGCAACAGAAATTCATAAAAATTGTGATGATGATAACAATTATTATTTTTATTGTTGTAACTAGTATTATCATAACAATAATAATAACGAGCATAATAGTCATAATAATACTACTTATAATAATAGTAACAAAAATGATCTTTGCGCCATTTTTCCTATCTAAGACACGTTCATTTACCAGTGCAGTGACATACTCGAAGTGACATAATTGGAAACTAAATTGTTTCTAGCTAAAAAAAATGATGTGTATAGTTTTCTGTGTTTATGCTTATGTAAATGATAATAATAAGGATGAATAATGAAAAATACCAAGTGAAAGTAACAAAGCGATGATAATGGTCATTTACCAACAATAATGAAAATAATATTGGTATTATTATTAATAATAATAGTAATAACCAGCTATTATATATATACAGGAGCCAATTCACTGATAGAGTAAACTCTGACGTCATTAACGATGACACTCGAGCCATAGTATGCGTGACAACATAATTTCGTTGTTGAAGCACAAAAAATTCAGTAAGTTATTTAGAATTTAATAATATTTTTGACCAATGTTTGACTTGCAGGGAAATGCTTTATTTTGATAAGGCTCAATGAGTAACTTTAATGTTTTGATGGTAACACTGTAATTTTGGGAGAATGAAGAAACGAAAAAGGGGTCAACAATGAACGCTATCTACATGACATTAGGGTTAATCCCCTGGAGTTACGGTTAAAACTTCAACTATCAACATATCACCAAACAGGCAATGGCTTCGTTCAAATATAGAATCAATTTTCACTCGTCATACCTTGACGGGCGATTTTCTAGTTTTAAGTAATTGAAAAAACTTAAGCGTCGACATTTGTCCCAAATTCTTAAATCCTGAATGCAAACAAACTCCTTAGGAAGTGACACCCAGTGTAAACGCCCCATTCCCCGTAGTGATTCTGCCGCATTGATAAATTTTACATAATTTTAAAAAATTGGAATTTTTAACAGGAAATATTTGCATTTTTCATAAACTATCAAAATATTTTGGGTCTTGCTAATGTATAAAGTTTTTATTGCACTATACTCATTTGCTATGCTTTTATTTGCAAAAATGTATCAATGCGTACATCTTTTTGAATTAAACAATCTATAAAACACCAACTTGAGTTTTATATTTTAATTTGCACATTGCAACATGTTATAAATTCCTTATTCATCATAATTTCTCCTCTCCTTTCAACATTCCTGGATAATAAATAAATTTCAGCGATGAATATAAAGTCAAACTTCTAAACTTTTTTTTAATCCATCAGCATCACCATTAAAATATGCCGCACTTGCTTTACATTTCTGGAAATTAAATTTAAAAAATCATCAGGTTCTACCCTCAGGTGGTGAAATATAATAGCTCCGAAAATCTAATATCTTAAATCTTAACGTTACTTTAAATTCATGAAATTGCGTAGCGGATTGCAGACAACCTACAGTCATAAATAATTTACTTGAGCCAGTTTATTACTTCCATCAGGCTGAGTAAATTTTGAAGCACGAAACTTTTAAATTCTGCATGATTGCACTCTTCTTTTTCTTTCTGTTTAATTTAAGTTTCTCAAAACGCTATGTTTTAAAATAACTTTAAGTGTTTAAATTAATATTGCCTGTGGACATTTTTTACGTTATACGATAGCTTTTACTGTATTGAAATTATCGAAAACTATTTATCTTAAATAACTTTAAGTGTTTGAGTTAATATTGCCTGCGGACATTTTTTTTACATTGTGTGATAGTTTTATTGTACTGAAATTACAGGAGACTATTTATCTTTGAAATTTTAATGTTATATTTTTTCTGTTATTCTATAAATAAAAAGATAGTTTGGAGAAATATTAGGCTTTTGACAAATATTCAGTAGCATTTAGAACAAAATAATGATAATTAGGTTAAGTATTTTTACATTTGGTTCAAACATTTTGAATTGCAAAGGTATTTGTTGTCGTTGTTGTGCCCGTAATAATCTATTGTCATTAGTGGCCATTGCCTTGAGAGGTTATACTTTTTTATCAACAGATAAGAACAAAAAAAAAACTACAAGAATAAGTTACAGCACATAGAGAGGAAATCCCAACCAGGGAACCCACGACCTCTAGAGTATGAAACGAGGTCCCTTCCATAAAGCCACGGAAAATCCTATTGAGGTTTTTATTCCATTCAGATGTTATAAAATTTATGTATTGGATTTCCTGGTAAAATATCTTAAAAACAGAAACTCACTTAAACATGTTTCGATAAGAATTTGGAAAATCCGTGTACAAAACCGTATACGTTGTCATTTTTTTTTATTTTTTCGCAATCAAATTGAACTAGTCTCGTTCGTTTCGAGTAAGTTGTTATAGGAAAGGAAAGTTGATGAATACAACATGTATTACATATATTACATCAAAGATCTTTTTACTGCAGGCGGGGCCGCTTAATAGAACTGCCAAATTGCCACGAAAAATCATCCTATCAAGCAGAATATTTTATTATCCGGGATCAAAATGACAGATTATAACTGTCTGGTTCATTTGAAATTAATTACATTAAGCGGAATATTATTTTAACAAATATTCCAACAATAGGGTTCGACTGTATTTTGAAGATATTTGGCAATGTTACAGCATCGATGGTGATCAGTTAAAATTGTCTTAGGTAAGTGATATAAATATGATTTTCACAGACGTGCAGATGAGACCAAAGCTAGATGTTACAGGGGTTAAATGATTGCATGTAAATATAAAACAAACTCCGGTAAGAAATCTTACGTTTTCTAAAGCTTATGGACATCCTTCAGTTTTGTGCCTTCATCATCAATCCAAGGAGTACCATCAACAGACATTGTGAGCGTGCATAAAAACATTGATTGTGGATTCGTAGGTGATTCTTGTAGTGAATGCGGTTGTTTCTTTCATTCAAGAGTACTATTTTTAGTCACTGATGTTGATAGAATAAGCAAAATAAATAACGTGGACCCAGAAAATACTTTCATTTTAACAAGATTTAATTTTCAATTAATTTTTTTAAATGTCCGATTTTTCAAACAATACGTGTTCTTTATCACGTCACAAGTGATGTACTTTGGCGCACATTCCACTGGTGCGCTGAATGTTTACGCTTGCTGTATACTTCGTTTCCACGTTATGATAATTGATAATCTAATTAAATATTACGCTCTACTCTTGCTATCAACCATACAGAGTCACTACATGTGAGTACAGAAGATAGTTAAACATTGCGATCTGTGCTAATGGCATCAGTGAATGGCATTTCATCACTTGTGATGTCATGTGCAGAAACGAAAAAAAGGAAAATGAATTTGCGCCCCGATTAAAATAATTGTTAAACTAAACAAAACATGAAATACACCACCAGCTCAGTCATTCCATCCGAAGACTGCAGTTTTGTGCTTATTAGCACTCATCAGCCCAGAATAGGAAGTGCCTGACCTGAAGGTGGAAAACTTCTTAAATGTCAATCCATGTGAAATCATACAAGCCAAGTTGCTCACTATTTTTGATTTAAAAAATCGTTTGCCTGTTAATTAACTATTATATTGAGAGTCTGAAAGGGTGGTTTAAAAATTTTTAAACCTTCAGATTTTTGTTATTTATTTATTTTATTTTTTTTGGCAACCGTTTTTCAGTAGCTACGGAGTCGACTTTTTATGAAAACAGCATTTTACATAATATCTTCTAGAATTCATTAAAAAAAACATGTAAGTTTCGTGGAACCTTTGAGAATTCTTTATGGAACCATGGTTCCGTAAAACACAATTTAAGAAACGCCGCCCTCTATCAAATTTTACGTTCCTAAGTCTTGCCGCAGATAAAGCACTTATTTAATTTGAATTTTCATCGTTTAGTAAAACAAAATGAAACTGAAAAGGAAAATAAATATGACGAGACTATTCAAAAATTTATAAGTTATACTTCTAGGCTTAGCTTTAAAAAAAAATCTTCAGAATATTTAGCGTCTTACATTTTGATGCTTAAAAAGTGTAAGTCGGAAGAGTTATTTTAATATTTGGAGAGACAACTGTGGAACATTATTTTCGTTTTGGATCAATGTTGAGAGAATTCGGGAGAATAATTTACACTTTCTGACAGTTCTAAGCAGTTATAATGAAATATATGACCGAGTTGAGGGGAGGAAAAACCAAAATTGCGTGACAAGAAGAGATGCGATTCCATCGCCAACTTCTTCTGACTGTGAGAATTTGTTGCAGAACATGAGAAACGATTTTAAGTAGACAATTGTTTTACTTGAAATATTGCGCATTACCAAAATTCGTTTTAAGGAGAGCATGGATATTTTTCTCAGGTCGAAGCCATGTGTTTTCTTTTCGCACGATTTTTTTGTTTTAAAAGTAGAAGGAAAAATGGAATCATACGTTCTAAAAATAATGATATGTGAATAATTATGTGATATAGAAGATATTAATATGTGTACAAGAACTGCGTTTTAAAAAATGGCGTCTAAAATTCTGACGTGTATAGTTGTTTGACTGTTTCAGTTAATAAAAGGAACTGCTGTTATTTGTTAAAAAATAAAACAAGTTAAGTATGAAATCTGAGCTCTCGATGTGGAAATATTTCCAAGGAGCGATTGTTTGTTTTAAGAAATTAAGTACCTTGGTTGGTTTGCTGAAAGTGCATTTTAAGCAACTTTTATTCAGTTAGGACGTATCAACCAGCTGATATAGTACAATTCATTTAAAACAAATCTGGCCTCAAAGCGTTGTTTGAACCATTATAGAGGATTGGTCGGTCTGTCCTGAAACCCATTGATATAAACAGGCCAAGTTCTCCGACATTTATAGTTTCAAAGCTAGCTTTGAATCCAACCCAATTTCTAGTATTTATAATTACGTTATGATATTCGCTGGTTGCTATGTCGTAAAATAATGAATAATACGTTAAGTAAAATGTCACTTAAATTAAATCTTCTTCATTTACATAATCAAAAAATTAAACTTACATAAGGCAACGCAACTAATCCTTGGACACCAGTTTTCTGCAACAAGGCTTTTGTACAAATACTAATTTTGCAACACTCGACAACAATTATGGAGCCAAAATGTCCTCCCCTTAGATACTGGCCTTATCTTGTCTTATGGAGGGGTTCCCTGTTGAGTCACGGGTTTATCGAATTCGTTAAATTGAGAGAAAATATAACACTTTCTCGTTACCTTATACGTTCGTGCTTCCCTGTAATACAAAATCTTCGCTTCTATCGTGTGTCTTTACGACACACAGGGGCTGATAAAAGGGGAGGGTCATTTTGTAATAAAACCCCTAATCTTTCGGCAATATTGTCCGTCTACATTATGATCGAAAACTTAATGGAAAGAAATGTAAACGATTTCAGTAATATTTTCAATAAATAAATTTTTATTTAAGTAAACAATTTAGATTGTACTTGTTTTCTTTATTTATAGTAGTAACGCTTATTCTTTACTAAATGTCTTATTCTAGATCGATTTGGAGATTTTTATTAAAACCCAAGTAGCTTCATAAACATCTCGTCCCAAAAACCGTAGGTTCGTTCATGGGGGCGGGGCAGGGGGGGGGGCATTCTTCACCATGAAACCACCCCTTTAAATTGGTAGACTGCATCCACGTCTGGTGCTTCATGAAATAATTCATCTGGAACACCAATTTTGTGATCTCTTAAGATTTCAGCACCCCTAAGTAGTTGAAATATAGTATTCTTTTATTTCAATCATATTCCATCAGTATCAAAGCGCCCTAGTGATTGCATCAATGTGCCATATCATCGACAACATTTTCCGTACACATTCTGGCCAAACACTTTATGAATAAATGTAAACAATTTGAGAAATATATTTAATTAATCATTTTTTTAAGTAAATATTTAAAATATTACATTTTTTCATTGTTTTTCAATAAAACCCAAGCATTTTCTGAAATCTTTCGTACCCGAAACTGTAGCTTCGTTAGTTGCTGGGGGAAGGGGGAAGTCAATCTTTAGCATGATTCCCTCATAGAAAAAAGCACTATGTATCCCCCCCCCCCTGACGACACACACCGTATTTTTCCTTGAATTTTGTATTAACACTATCCTCTAGAACAGGAGTTCTCAAACTTTTAAATATTGCGACTTCCTTTTTAGACTAAGTATTTTGTCGACCCCCCAAAGTTTTAACTCTGTCTAAACCCTAAAACAATAACTAGAACTTCAAAAATGGTTAAGTTTTATCCTTAGAAACACAAGTAACTAGTAAATTAAACATGAATTTTTGTCTCTTGAACAATTTTATAATACAGATAGCAGAAAACCTTACTGATCTCGCAGTAGTTTTATGACCGTCACATTGACCTTACGTTCCTTCAAGTTCTAACATTTCACGCAGTACAAACGAGCTGATGTGTGCATCACATTACTTTCTTTTACTCCAATTTACTATCATTTTCCCATTACTGGCAATTTTAATGTGATTCAATAGTTTCCTTTCTAAATATCACCAACAATGGCCAAATTGAAACAAATTTTAAAAAAAATAAAAAAAACGCCAAATTTGTCGCCATGTTGGCGAAGAAACTTGGCGACCAAAAGAATGACGATATATCGCCAAATGTCCGTCAAATAATAACATCACTTGAGTTTATATCGAAATTAACAATGATTTCCCCCCAAAAGAGGCAAAAGATCCTTTAGAAACACCCGAATACAAGCAAAAAGAGGTGCACAACTAGACCTCACTAGGAGTCTACGTACTAAATTTCAACTTTCTAAGACTTACCGTTCTTGAGTTATGCGACATACATACGCACATACGCACATACATACATACCTACATACAGACGTCACGAGAAAATTCGTTGTAATTAACTCGGAAACCGTCATTATAGATATTTCGTTTGTCTATACATTCTTAAGCACGTATCCACGTGTAGTCAAGTCGAAAAAAAAACTCAATATTCAGTGAAAAACTTTTCGCGAATACAATACTTCCTTTTTGTAAAAGGAAGTAAAAAGATGATCAAGTTATCTGTCAGCTAAAGTGAATTTCAACAGAATATCGGCTTAAATCGACAAATTTTGGATAGGCATCAAAAAAGGAATACCCAGAACTGTCCACAACAGCATTAAAAACTTCTATGCCATTTTCTGCATCTTACAACAGTAAACATGGATTTTCCATAATGATGAATAGAAACACAAAATCAGGAAATAGTTTGACACTGGAAAATGACATTGCTCTGTGTGTTACAAAGCTCATTCCAGACATCAGAAAATTGGTTAATTCCAAAAAAGCTCATGTATCCTACCAACTAATAGAGCACAAAAAGAGCAAAAAGAAATAAATCACGTCGATAGTCTTTTCATTGCACAAAATTAGCGTTAAGTCGTTAAGACATAATGAAGTGTATTTTTTCTTGCGCTTCAACGACGCAATTTTCTTTGCAAGTTTCATTAGAGTTGGTATTTTTACAATATAGAAATAGTACATAAATTAACAAAGTGCCTGAAAAAAAGAAATTCCCAGTTTTGCAAAGGGCTCGGTTTTGTCAAAAGTGTCTGAAATAGATAACATCCACAATCAAGACTAATAACACTGAAAACAAATGTAAACGAATTTTCTGTTCCTCAATTTAGTTTGGGTGGTTCTGGGTGCTGAAAAAGAATATGTTTGCCAAAAATTTTTATCACCATCTAATTTTAAAGCATTGCATTTATAAGTTCTGGATAATATAGGCTATCTTTTACCAGTTACAAGTTTACTACATTTTCCTTTTAGATGCATTTTATCCATTAAAACACGAACTCATTATAGCAATAGAACATGTAACAAGAAAGTAGAAACCGAATTTACTTTGATTAGTTTCATTTCTGCGACTTTGAGCAGATGGCGCTAGGCGTACCGGATTATTTCGGTTTTAAGCAAGATCACGGAATTTGAAGTTGTTTTCCGATGCGTGGAAATGCCCTGCCATCGTTTCCCATAGCTTGTTCTTGCATATTGAAATAATCTTAGGAAAATATGAAGATATTGCTTCGTGAAATTGATTACTCACATCAGAGTTGGAGCATATGGGTAGTTTTTAAAGTTTTTGCCATTCCCATTGGTCTGCAACTCAGTTATGCAAAATACTGCTATTCTCTGTGCGAGTGATACAGAAGGGCAAAAGAGTAACATGATAACAAAATAAATCGTCAGAGACAAAGGAAATATTGCAGGTGAAAAAGAAAATAATCAAAACGTTCCGCTAATCGATTTAAAAAATAAATTAAAAAAAAAGTTGTCCACCTTTAAACATAATGTTGGAATTGATGAATTATTTCGTTAAAGCAATAAATAAAAATGGGGGTGGATTTCAATATTTGAAAGAACAATTCCCATCACTCACTTATGCAAAAATTAAGAAGAGTATTTTCATCGACCCACAAATAAGAAAACAGTGGAAGGAACAAAATTTTGAAGCTAGTTTAAGTCATTTAGGAAAAACAGCATGAATGTATTAAAAAAAAAAGTTTGACACATTTCTTAGGAAATAATAGAACTCCTAACTAAGAAAAAAATAATTAAAAACATGTTTAAAAGATACAAAAAATTAGGATGTTCAATGGCATTGAAAATTTATTTTTTGGCATCTTACTAAATTTTTCCCTTGAAAGTATGGCACTTGTGAACGACGAGCATGGGAGGCGCTTCTTCCAGGATATTTCTGCAATTGAAGCGCAATTTTAAATTCTTCAGAAAGATTCCAAAATGATTCGTGAATGTTACTATTTTTTGCAAGATATGTTACTGGCAGGGATTGGAATCATTCGCTGTCCATTATTTTGCAGGAGTGTTTCTGAATGGTTTTCTTAGAGCCCCTTGAAAAGGACGGGCTGACTTATCCGATATTTTGGTTCCAAGACATAATTGGATCCAACCTCATTTCTACTATTTATAAATACGTATTAATGTACGTTGGTTTCTATGTCGTAAAACAATTGATGATAAGTTGAGTAAAATGTCACTTAAGGTGAATCTAGAAAGATAACTTAGTTCACAAATGCAACAAAAATGTATCGGGAAATGTTTACTAAAATAAACCTCATTTTCACACCTTATTTGTTTTTAATTTGTATTAATCAAATCATCTTCCATCTACAAAATAAAATAATCAAACTTTAACCCGGCGACACATCTAAGGCTTGGACACCAGTTTTCTGCAAAGAGACTTTAGGACAAATACTATTTTTTTTTCGCCCGTCAATTTTGGAATCAAATGTCGGATAAGTCAGCTCCCCTTACATAGGAGCCTTAGGTTTTCCCAGTGAATAGATGACAGTTCAAAATACCTTCTATGCGAAACAATAGAAGAGGGGTTTTACGCAGTATAACTTAGAGTGCATATGAGTGATTCTCCAAAATTCTAACAATATTATGTCCCAGTAGCCTAACACAAAAATTGTTCAACTCTGAAATCGTTTTCATTTTTTTATAGTTAGAAATAACTTATATGGAGTAATTCTACACTTATTAAAACAATAACTCACTTAGATTATCCAGAGAGTCACACTTTTGGCATGTCCGCATCCGTTTTTCGAATGAACTTAAATTGTTTAAATATTTTACATCAACATTCCAAAAATTCAATTTATAGTACAAAATTAATCATATTTAAAGGTGTAAAATAGCATTATTTAAATAAATTAAATTATTTAAACCATCAACGTACATCATTTAAACTTTGTCCCCTGGTTTCTTGTCATTCTCCTTGTCTAGGAATGAGTTCAATTATTATAGTTTTAAAAAATGAATTTTTTATTTGCTGTGCTACAACACTGTTTATTATAACCATTTCGTTAGATTCCTTGAGCATAAAGTTCATATGATGTGTTTGCTGTTCTTGCAAAAACTTTGTAGTTCAAAAATGGGTATGTAACATTTTTGCTGTCATTCTCCTCGACAAAATTTCTGTGTTAAATAAAAGAAAAATAGTAATTCTACTCACATAGTGTGTAGTTGAATTAAGAAAATAGAATCGAAAAATAACGTTAGTTATCTTAATTATAATCCTGGGCTTTCGCAATAGGCAAATTGTATGGAAAATGTCATACTTCTGCCGTAAAAAATCACTCTCCAAGCATTATTTCTCAAGTACTGGTAATGCATCCCGTAGAATAGAAGGATTTATTTCCAATATATCAGTTGGAAAATAAGATTGATTGAAAAAAAGAAAGTTAAATTTTACATACGAGAAATAAAAAATGTATCAGTGGAATAATTCTATTTACTAGTCGACCCGTGCAGAACTCCGCACTGTACTTCAAATCGTTTCACAAGGCATTTCGCTCTTTAAAAATTTCAAAAAAATAATATTATGAAGAAAAACCGAAAAAAGTAAACGGAAAAAAGTAAGCGCACAAGAGAAGGCATGTAATTTGAACACATCAGTAACAAAATCTCGTTAAATACAACGTTCTGATAATTTGATCATCGCTCCCCTTTGTGTTGTACTTATTTTCAATGCAAATATAAATATCATTAAAAGTGTGGCTAAGTGACACGGGAAAAATCAGTAATTTTGCATGTGACAAAACAGGTTGTGGCAAATGCAGTCTTGCCCATGTTAGCATCTGACGGAAAAAAAAAGAAACATTAAAGAGATATTTAGTGGCACGGATTTGAACTGGCGCCATTCTGATTAACAGTACGACGCTCCAACAAACCTAGCAACTGTGCCTTCCTTTTCAAATGCTATTCATTGAAGGAATGCGTAATAAAACACAGTAAAAAAGTTTTTCGCCGAAAAACATATAATAAGATCATGCGTCTATGTTTTGTCATTAGCCAGCATGATACGATTTAAAATTATTCGTAAAACATGGAATTTGATTAAAGAATGAAGAAGATCTCAAGTAGCGATTGAAACAAACATTCTAGAGAAGTAATAAACTCGGTTGAAAAAATAAGTGTTTTTATTTTTGAATATTCAACAATTTCCCATAGCAGGCTTCTTTAACCTGTACAGCTTAAAAGCCCGCACTTGTTTTTCGTTTAATCGAACACTTAAAATTCAAAACCAAAACCAGTTGAACTGAGTCCGTTTTTTAAGTGTAATTTTTCGAACGTAGACAAAATGTTTTTTTTTTTCTAGCCGAAAGCATAGGAGTAGAAAATGATTTCTTACTAATGAAGTTGATAATAATTTTAATGTTTTATATCGTATTCGAATAAATAATTAAAGATTTACTGGTTGAAACTCGTAGTTTTAATTTGGCGTAGTATTTTTTCATTTGTACAAAAGTTCGAACACTGATATTAGAAAAATCTACATTTCAGCATACAATGAAAATGTTTTTCTGCACAAAAAGGATTCCCTTGAGGTATATCTAATACTTTTTTTTATGCTTACATTATGCTCAGTGGTCTGGACGAAGTCAAAGCTTAAAAAAAGGGAAGAACACCCTTCGATTAGCAGTCAACTTATCTGAATGATAACTGTAACCTGCATAAAGGAGTCGAAACACCAAGTAGCATTCCCACTGCATTTATTTTATTACGTGTGTTATCTGTTGTATTTTATGAGTACATGTAATGCGTAATATTACTGTAAATTTGCTATTATGTCGGACAGCCCGAACTGGCCTGAAGTTAAGACAGTTTATAGCCGAACGCTCTACCAAAAAAAAAACCCACAGACAATTTTAAATTTTTTTTCTTGCCGAGAAGTGTTTTTTATTCCTGAAAATTTTTACAATTTGTTATCGCAGGCTGTTTGAACCGTTATGACTTAGATGGCAGCACGTGTTCATCATTTAACAGCACGGTTAAAATACAAAATACTTTGAACTAAGATCTTTTTTAAGCGTAGCTTTTCAAATGAAGTAAAAATGTGATACGCTATTTGTTTTTTTGCAAAAAGAAGAAAAATATATCTATTACCCTTTAAATTGAGGTAGTATTTTTTTTATTTGTACGAATAGTCAAAAACTCATTAGAAGAATATATTTCAACATACGATTTATTGTGTTTTACTGAACAAAAAACAATTCCAATGTAGCCTGAAATCCTAAACCTGATACTTATATTTTCGCTTACATTATGCTTTAATTTTCTTCCCGGAGCCAAAGCTTAAAAAAAAAACTTACAATTGAGTATCAATTTAGCTCCGTGTTGCATCAAGTTTTCATAACAGCTAGGAGCGTTTCTACCTCATGTATTCCCTCATATTTGTTATTCATTGTTCATGTAATGCGTGATATTTTTCTAATTTTCTGATGCAGATTGTCCGGACGCGAACACGCATTCTCCTCGTTACCAGTCGAACGCTCTGCCGATCAAGCTATTCATTTCTGTCGGTAACAGTGCAAGTTAAAGTTATAAATTTAACCGAAAACCTCATTCTGGTTCTTTAAAACAGGTTTTTTTAGCCCGAAAAAAAAATTGTTAGACCGTGGGTCTATTTTTCGTCAGTAGCCTGCACGATAAGCTATAAAATAAGGTGTAAGTCAAAGAAATCGATCAAGAATTGAGAAAAATCTCGCGTAGAAACCAAAAACAGGCTACAGAAATAATATATAAGGATTTAATATTTTTTTGTTGTTGTTTAGACGAATCGTCCCAAAAGAGATTTATTGGTTAGACATTTGTTTATCAATGTAGCTCGACTAGATTAGTGAAGTTGCTATAAATTTCATAGTTGCTTTAAAATAAATTGCTGATTCCCTTTTTGTTTTATGTTTGTATTTCCTGAACCAAAAAACAATTCGCAGGTAATGAGAAGATAACTTTTCTTTTTGTAAATTTTATCATACTGTGTATGGCTAACTTAAAGAAAGTTTTAATGTAGCAATCGATTTTTTCCGTTGAAATGAATGTCCGTTATTGGAAGTGTAAGCTATTCAGAATGAATAAAATCGAAAAACCTATGTGGGACCTGTACTCGAAGAAATTGGGGATGTCTGTTAAGGGAGGTTTTACATAAATTTTGTTTCGTCATTTAATAACCATACTTTTTGAGTTAGGCTTCAGTTATTTCTTTATTACTAAAGTTACAATTTAGATAACCCATGAAGAAATTCATTTTGTAACTCTCCTGGTGCTGCTTGTCAATCTCTTGCTGTATGAAAATTTGACCCCGTCTTTTGAGGGTGTAACAGATTTAAAGTGAGTTCCTTCTATTTATCTCTGAATAAATTTCTAACAATTAGTAAGTATAATTTTTTTCAGAATTTTCATTTAAAAAAAAAATGTGATTGGAAAATGTCAGGTTTTTGCAGAATCACCCATATATGAATGACATGTATTTTTTTTTATACATGTTACCGTGGTATATTACGCATTTTATCTTCAGACTTGTCCTTTTAGGCAGTGCGCACACTGAGGCGACATGTGTCAGAGACCAAATGCCCCCCGTCGCTAGGGGCAGCGTCACGCACCAGACAATTTCACTTTTGCGCGCACACCAAGAAGACAGGTGTCTGACGTTCTTCAATGCCGCATCTAGCAATTACATATGTTTTTCCATTTACTCTAGCGTTGAACAGCTAGAAATAAGAGGAAAACATTTATTTAAAATGCAACAATTAATTAAAATAAAAAAATAACAATAAATTAGCTCATTTTGCAAAATAATTAATCTTAATATTTGCTTAGGCTGTAAAGTTCAAATAAATGCAATGTACCTATTAGAAATTTATTAATTAACATAGAAAAATTTTAAACCATGTATTACAATAAATGTTACATGAATATTTGAATGTTGGAAATTAACTGAAGAATTAAAATTCTATATTTTTAAATTGGAACTAATAGGGAAGCTTTCGATTTTTCAATTTTATTTTTATATGATAGAGTAACATGTATGAACATCTTAGGTGAAAAAAATTTTGCGATACGATAAGCAGTTTTTTTTTAAATTAATTTTTAAAGTTCAAGCGCTTGTGACGTCAAATGGCATAGGAAGTGACGTCATGCGCTCTTCCGATAGGGGAGAAGCCGAAGGACGTGCATCGACTTCGAAGACGAAACGTAAAAGGCTTATTTCCTCGCATTTAACTCCTCGCGTTTCTGGAGCATTAAACCTCTCATCCTCTCGGAAATATTCGAATATCATCATTGATGCTACTCGAGAAAGATTATTTAGATTGTGCTTTAAAGAATCCGGCCTCCATAGTGTGTTCAAAAGGATTATTGAATTCCAAAAAAATAAAAATATCATCGCGCTCAAAATGTCCCTAGCAAAAACAAGGGATCTTCGGCAGAAGGCTGCCAATTAGCGCCCTGTGACGTAGGCTCGTGACGTTTCAGAAAAGCGCACTTTTGCGCGCAGATTTTTAAAAATTCATTAAAAATCAATCACGGTGTTTTAAAATTCGGCGATGGTGATTTTTTTATTTTTGAGAGTCAATTAACAATATCCAATAGCCAAAATATGAACATTTAATAGGTTGCAACTTCCCTATTAAAAATAAATATTTAAAGATAGCTTGGTGGTTTAGACATATATATTTTTTATTTTTTCCCCTTCCAAAAATGCTTGGATATTATCAGGGTTGGCTTCTGGAAGTCAAAAACCAATTTTTGACTTGATTTACAACAGGGTCTTAAAATATTATGATGTTTTCCAAAAATTCGAAAACATCCGATATTTTGGTCAGTGCCGGCCGGATCTTCAGGTTTTTCAAGTCAGGACAAAATCATGAAACTGCCGCCCTTCCTTATCTTTTCTTTCGAGTTTTATATCGAATATCGATAAAAAATAAATAAATAAATAAATAAAAACTAATAGGGTAAATTTGTTGCCCCCACAAATTGCTGCCCATAACAAAGCTTGCTCCCCATTCCCCAGAACAGGCAATCATTCTGATATCAATCATATATTTTGATACATCCAATATTTTCGATCAAAACAAACTGAATTTTTCAAAAAAGGAACTGCATACTCAAATCACTGTTGCCTTTTTTCCATTATTTTATTTTATATTATATTATATTTAATGGTACAATAATGTATAGGCAATTCCACGGGTTATCTACTGACAGTTTTAGAGCAAAACAGTGACTATTTTTGTTAACTTCAATGCAAAATATGCGTTGAGCTAACGAAATTTTCTTCTGGATTATTGTATCTTTTAAGCTAAATTTAATGGTCTAAAATTAAATTCTCGAAATGTATTTTGGTTGATTTTTAAAAATTTGTTAAAAACACGGTAATTGACTGACATTTTGAAAAGTACGGTGTCAGTCAGTTACCGTACTTTTGATAATTTTTTTAAAAATCATCCAAAATGTATTTCAAGAATTCAATTATACCAGTAACTTAATAAATGAATCAAATAAATAAAGCTACCTTTTAGACAAAAAGAAGCATAAAAAATATCAGACACTACAATTTTTTTTAAAAATAAATATCAGACGTATATCATGATATATATCAGCGAACATTGCTGACAATTGTGAAATATTTAGTTTTAACTGTTGAAAACTGACAAAAACCAGAATTGCTATTGCAGTAAAAAATCAAAAGCAGTCATTAACTTTAAATAATTTCCAAAAATGTTTACGAAATAATGGGAAAATTAAACTACAGGCTCATTTCATGGAAAAGTCAACCCTCTATCTCTCCCGTAACGGCTCATATATTTCATCAAAAAGTAACAATGGCAATGGCGATATTTTTTGTTTAAAAAATTATACATAAGTTTGTGATTTGTTAAGCAGAAAAATATTGTTCATTAGTATTTTAAAGTATTATTTTTATTAAAATATAGGTGGCGTCACTGAGGGACAAAATGACCGCTTTCCGTGAACTAGCCCTAAACAGCAATTAAAACTTTGTAGAATAAATTATTTTTCCCTATCTCGTGCCACTCTTTCTCAGTCGCATATTTATTCGAATAATCATTAAGTGTGTATTTATGCAACACTTCATCATGTTTTTAACCGGCTATTATTGACTTCGTATTCCTTAGCAGACGCCATATTTGAAGACAAGGGTGAGACACATGTTCCAAAATAGCGCAAGTGCTATTCAGAGGGCAGACATGAAACACCGGCAAGACACGACGAACTTGTCGCGGTCTTTCCGGTGTGCGCACAACAGGGAGAAATAACTGGTTTCTCCATGCGCTATTGTGAAGACATTTTAGGGTGCGTTCATAAAGTCGAACGCGTTTAACGAGTGAAGCGAGTTAACCGAACGAGGCGTTCAAAAAGAGAACGCGTTAGCTAACTGGTCGTTCAGAAAGTGTAACTCGGTTAGTTTCGTGAAGCGAAATTCTTAACGAAGCTCACGAAGGAAAGAGGTGGTTTGCTCAGTTAGAAAACATGGCGGCGCCCAGTGCATGCAATGTTTATGTTTTAAATGCGATATATGTGCGGTTTATAATGAGTTTATTGTTGAGCATATGAAATCTTGTAGCGATAAAACATCAGGGTTTGCAGGGTTGAGAAAATTTCAGTAAAAGAAATCGAAATAAATGCTTCATACTTTAATTATTCATTTGCTCTAGACAACTATGACACAAAATAATAATAATAATAATAATGCATTTTGAATTTGACTAGCCTTTACCGATGCATTGTACTTTACTTTTAGTCAAATAATTTAAATACACCTTTGCCTATCATTTCTTAACGGGGGAAAAATGAGTCGGAGATCGGAAATTTTAAATCAAAAACACATTTTGCATTTTCTTGTAACTCATCAAGAAATAATTCAAAATACCTTGCTTAAGTCAGGTCATATCTGATTTTATAAAAGTTAGTAGATTTATAGTGAAATGTTTTCTATCCAAAAAGAGTCGGCGTGACTTTTTCTGCATATACCGGGGATACATCAATTTAAGAGTAAACAAGAGACTGTTTTCTATATTTTTTTTTTTTTTTTTTTTGAGATTTAATAGAAAATAACAATATTTGCAAACAGTAGGGCAGAAAATAGAATGTGTGAGAACATATTTTTTTCTTTTTTAAAAAAAGTACTATTTGTTGTTCTGTGCTAAGAAACAATGATGGAATCTAAAAAATTATCTCAATTAAGATGAAATTTAGTTGAAAGGAATCTGAAAATTTGTTTTCCTCTTTTTATTTTATTCAAAAAAAAAAAGAATCCTCTAGTCTTTTTTCATCACTAACTTCAAAATACATATCCTCCGAAAAACAATGATCTGCGTCGTCTGCTAACCTAACGTCCGCCATCTTTAATTTTAACTGACCGTTCAAAAAGTGAACGCGGGTAACGAAAAACCGAAGAGTTATCGTTCGTTAAGCCAGTGAGTTTCGTTAGACTTTTTGAACGCACCCTTAGTCACAGATACATGTCTGCTCAATGTGCGCGTTGCCTTACAACTAATTTAACATTCATTTGCATTTAGAAAAAAAATATATATCCTATTTTAATCACTTCAAACAAGACTCACTTTCCGCAACCTACCATGAGCTACAGTTATAAATATAATGTACTCAAAACTGTACAGAAAAAATTCGTAAATTAAAACTGAGTGTTATGTAAATGTATGATAACTTTGAGTATGCAGAGGTTTTTTAGAACAACTTTAATATTTTTTAATGAAGAAAATTGGGATCAAATATTTTCATGTTTTGAATTACACCAACAGCTAATGGAGAAGAAAAACAAGTAATTTATATGATAGAGAAAAATCATTAAAAATAAAATAGGAGATTGGGATTACATGTATGTAAGTTTCCACAAAAATAACATTTTTATTTATAAACCGTAATAAAACCTTAAGAGAATGGTCCCATAAATATTTTTGCTGCAACCATGAATTGGGAAATGAAGAAAACTATTGCTTTTATGATTTATGTTGTTTTCTATTATACACGAATTATATCATATAAATGTCAAGAAGAACGTTTCGGGGATGGTATAAATAGGAAGGGCGCACAAGACACGAAATAAAATCATTGTATTAAATCAAAATAAATGATTTTTATTGCATCCACATATGATATTATATTCCGTGTGATGAAATGCCTCACTGAAGACGAGATCAGTTGTCCGTTTGATAGACCCTGTAATATGATTATTGATAATGAACGCAGACCAAAAAATAAAGCAAAAAGTATTTGAATGATAGCTTTTTATGCGGACGGCAAGTAATATGTTTATGAAGGTCAAAGCATGGTTGGTGATTTTATTTCTTTTGCAGATAATATAATAATTTTTCCTGCGAGAAAATTTCTCTACTGTCAAAGAAAAATGCACAAAATTGGATTTGGTAACGTTATTTTATGTAACCATTGATTGGTTTAAAATAAAGAGTAAGCAATTTGAATGATAGCTTTTTATGTGGACGGCAAATATTATGTTTATGAACGTCAAAGCATGTAATGCAGTTTTATTTCTTTTGCAGACAATATAACAATTTTTCCTGTAAGAAAATTTTTCTAATGTCCAAAAAATAGTTACAAAGTTGGATTTTTTAATGTTATTTTATGTAACCATTGATTGGTTTTAATACAATGTTGAAAGATCATAAAGCACCTCGGAAACTTAAATGACACAAATCAAAAATACATCTTTGGGGAAAGTCAAGGTTTTACGGAATTCAACTACTAACTGCTTTTTTTCTCGAATACTACGTTATGATGTTATGATGTTATGGATACTATTTATGATGTTGTTATTTCTGCTCTTTGATATAAAGTAAATTAAGTAAATATCTTTAAAGAGCATTTTCACAATTTCTTTTGTTGATCAGAAATAAGAGTATTCGTTAACATGCTTTCTGAAAAAGGGAATTCGATAATTAATCATTTTATTGGTTGGCTTGATGGGAAACTATCAACAGCTGACTTTGCTGATCACTAAGCCGAAACCGAAATTTAATGAGATGTCCTGCGTAAACAAGTTGAGCAACTAGATGCATCAATTGCACACAAAACCCCTCAGTCAAATGTTTGGCAAGCTGAGTGTTCTTCCCAAAGTGAGCTAAAAGTGCCCCTGTAGCATATTTAGCAAACAAGCATTTTAACTATATAAAGTAACTGGGCAACACATTATATAAATGTTTTTATTAACCTTTTACATGGTATGTAAAACGAATTGAAACAATTCAGTCTAAATTTGTAGACCTGCTGAAGAGGAAAATTGAGGATTGCTAAACTTTAAATTACATTGCTTCACAATGTGATAGTCAAACACTATTGGTGCTTACGAAAATTGTTTATAGACACACATATATCACAAAATCCCTTCAATATGTTGCCTAATCTCCACTCACCAACAGTTTAGTTTCAAAAAATTCCACAGGTGTGGTAATATCCATTGTTTGTATTTGAACCATATTTCCTTTTACCCCAACTGACTCTAAATCGATGTGGTAATAGTGTTTTTCCGTTTTCTCAATGTTTTATTTTCTTAGCTTATTCTATAACGAGAATATAGTTTGTTTTTATTTACTCCATGTTTCCTTTTACTTCAACTGCCGCTGTAGGAGAGAGTGTTGTACTTTAGGACACTGCTAATTTCTAAGAATCTATTTTTAGCAGCCATGTTTTTGTAATCTCTCATAGTAACATTCACACCTTCACCACTACATTGCGCCATACTAAAAATCAGTCTTTGTATTTGAAAATGGAATCAACTGAATTATATTTTCTTATAAAAGAGAAGTACTTTAAATAATTTGATTGTGAGAAAATAATGATAGTGCATTTATATTGACCATTATTTTGGTTTTTCTTATACCACGTGGTAATTATACCTTGGGACAGCCAAACATTTTGCACCTTAGGACACGTTCCTTGGTAAAACATATGCAATAATTAAGATATGTTTCGGAACATGGAACAATGTGTTAATCTTACGTCCACGGCATGATTATTTGACAATATGGTTTGGTAATGTTTAACTTGCAGTGAAAGGCTGTATTGTGACAAGGCTGAACTCGACTTTTAATCAACTGGAGTTCGGGTTAAAATTTCAAATGTCAAAAGATCACCAGACAGTCAATTAATTTGTTCAAATGTAGAAGAAATTTCCACCCGTCATTCCTTGATGGGTGATTTACTAGTTCTTAAATAAAAAGACTTAATTTTGTTATAGCAAAAAAACATGCTTTTAATGAAAAGTACATAGGATCGTTTCTCACAAACACTTTATCACTTGCAGCACAGCTGCCTGACGCTCCAAAGTACACCCATGTTGTTACAATTACTATAATTTATTGTACTACCTATGCAAAAACGGCATATTTAATTTTAAAAAAAAGAGAGAATGCTGGGAGCGTTTACAGTTCAGTTCTTGAAGTCGCAATTTAAAATTAATATTTACGTGAATATAAACTTTGCTATAATTCTACAAAATTGATATGGATGGTAGGAGATCTAAATAGCGGGGGGGGGGGGGATCGAATAAAGACGTTCTACCGACTTTTAGTTAGCTATTTGTACTGTGGCATGGTACGCTTTCTGCCAACAGACGCCATTGTTTCTCACACTTTAGATTCATCCGAAGCAGCTGGTTTCGAAGCCAGCTGCATCGAATTCTTCCAAATCCATAAAATACTATGTTCCAACCCTAAGCTGACTGTTGGTCGTCTTGGCTAAAGTTTCACATTCCGTTCCCAGGATGGCCACCAGCATCTTTGGACAAGGAGAGAGAGATAGAGCACCCCCGTTTGTTTTCCGAGAAAAGGAGGATATGAATTCTGCGGGGCTGGGGCGCGATTGACCCTGAGACGAGGATAACGATCCAAATCTTTGGAGAAGTCAGACATGCTTTCTGAATCTCCAGAAATCTGTTCAACTACGGATCCGAAATTTAATTCCTAAACCTTTTAAATCGTTATAACGATGTGCCTTAATAAATAATGTTAAGTTTACCCCTGGTAACTACTTGCTTAACCACTCAGCATGCCACACCAAACGATCAACACATTACAGTACATTATATACGCTGCTTACTCAATCACTAAACAAACCAGGCTGCGTTCCTTTTTAGCCTACTTTCCCAGTAAAAGTCAGAAAAAGAAGAAAAAAGCATGAAAGAAGACTTAATGCATCTTAAAAATATCGCAAAAAACAAAAAAAAAAAAAGTCAAAAATAAATAAAATAATTAAATAAATATCGAAAAATTAAAAATTGGAAAGTAGGGTATTGAGATGGGGAAAAATGTCTGTCGGTCTGTCTGTCGGTCCGTCGGTCTGTCGGTCTGTCTGTCTGTCCCCCCCCCTTATAACTTTTGAATGAATAGTCCGATTCGAACAAACTTTTTTTTGTTCGAAAGATCTCAGCGAGGACACTTCATTCCCATATTTCACTTTTGATTTGATTTATTTTTTGTTCAATTTTGAACAGTTCAAAAAAACTTAACATTAGCGCCTACGGGGAAATTCAAGGCAATTCCGAACTGTGAGGCGAATTTGCTTCAAACAAACTTTGTAGGAA
Organism: Uloborus diversus; assembly: GCF_026930045.1. Lineage (NCBI taxonomy): Eukaryota > Metazoa > Arthropoda > Arachnida > Araneae > Uloboridae > Uloborus > Uloborus diversus. Next base: position 63,943,630 of record NC_072738.1, on the reverse strand, counting down.
AAAGCTTTTGATGAAAAACTTGTATATAAAATATCTTTTTGATTAGAACAATTTTCCGTTCAATTTTGAACAGTTCAAACCCTTAACATTTGCGCCTACCGGGAAACTGAAAGTCAATGTAGATTCCGTACTTGAAGGCGGATTTTTTTCAAAGAAATTTTGTTGGAAATAGATCTTGACGCCAAACTCCAGATTCCGACTCCGAGAATTTAGGGGCACCTGACTCCGAATCCGACTCCTGTGCCCGACAATTACTCGGACTCTGACTCCCCGACTTCGACTCTGACTTCGTAGCTTTGGCAAAGATTTATACACGGAGGACAAATGAATGACTCCGATTCTTGGATATTCGTCTCTGACTCCTTTATCCTAAAATGAGATAGACTCCGACTCCGACTCCGCAGCTTTGGTTTTAACTGTTAAATAATTATTGTTGATATGACTTGCTTTATTTTCACGCTAAAGTTTTAATTTAGGTATTCTGTTTTCGGCGGATAAATTCGAAGTCAATTATGTTTCTACATAAAGATATGCGCAGACGATTTTTTTTTTCTTTTTTTTTGACAATGAAAAGTATTTTTTTAAGTTGACATTTTATTGTTTTTATTTATTTTGGTAAGTGCATTAATTCATTTAAAAAATTGCTTTTGGCAACAGGGGAAAAAGAAACTATTTTTTTTTTTTTTGATATGATGTATTTATTTTAATGCGCTTATTAATTTTAATAATTATTTTTTCGTTTTGAAAGCTGTTAAAGAATGTTTTTTAATGGAAAAAAGTGTATTAGCTGATTTGTTTAAAAGGTGCTGCTATTTTATTTGTTCGTTTTCTTTTTTTAGATGAGTGAGGAATATTTTATTCCTAGAAATCAGCTTAAAGTATTTTAAAAATATGTTTGAAAACATTTGCGATTTTATTTATTTTTGAGAATATTGATCAGGTACTAGAAAGTAGTATGGGTATACGGGAAAGTAGGCTCGTATAGTTCTAGACGGAACTTCATGTTAAAATGTCTGAACATAAGCAGGATATTCCTTACGCATTATTTATGTTGCTGCATCGATACATCTATAATTTATTTAAAAGGTATATAAAGAAATTTAGGTGAAAGTAATGAGGTTTTTTTTATGTCAAAAATAGTCAGGGAATTCTGAATTACTACAAACAATACATGTTTTGCAATGTTATTTACAACTAAGATATATTTATGCCAACACATTCCTTTATCCTAACTCAATCCATGCGGAACGAAAAAAGGAAATGGCATTCTGCGAATGTCGTATTTGCGAATTGAAACAAATTCACAGGTTGTAAAGCATTCCAAAGAAAGATTAATCGTTCCATTTTCATCAGTCACTTGCACTCACTTCACCAAGTGAAACAACATGCTGAAAACAAGTAAGTATTCCCATTTTTCTCACTCACAATAATATTGATTTGTCATTTGCATTGATTTTCCAGAAAACGCAATCGGTAAAACATGCACTCAAAACACCTACATTTGGAGTTTGTGAAAGAAAAATAATAACACGGTTCTGGAAAAAATAACCGTCAAGATTGCAGACTTATCGGATTCACCCGATTTAAATGGCCAAGACTTTGTTTGCTATTGTTTGAGACGCAAGAGATAGGTATTTGTTTTTTTTTTTTTTTCCCTGACGGATTTGATTATTGCTATACTCTAGAAAATTCATACATAATATTATAAATTCTTAAGAAAAAAAATTACTGCAGCGATTATTACACGAATTCGTTTTTTTTTTTTTTTTTCATGATTAATTTTAGCTTTTGTAAGACTTTCGGTCAGCAGTTACTAAGCACGTGATTTTGCATATTAACATCGACTGTGTGGCATTCAACACCATTGACTTTATCTCCAGTAGTTTTTAATAACCTTTTTTCAAAGATTAAACCACTTGTTTAAAAAAAAATCAAACCGTTTAGCAAAAAATTGAAAACTAATGCTATGTTTTAAAAACGTTATCCACTGCTATCGGTATTTTTTAACCCTTTTTCAAAGCAAATTACCGAAGTTGAAATATTCCAGACACATCAAAGTAAGAAACTTCGGAAACATGACGTCATGCGTTACGTGACAGCTTCAATTCCAAGAGTGGAACAGTCTGAATTTCACTTGAAACGCATTAGAAGTTGTAGTTGATAAAGTATGTGCCTCTTTGCAGCATCCACTACTTCCAGGACATTTTTTTTCCTTTTAGCCTAGCAGATGTACAACAAAAAATGATTTACGTAAGTTTCTTCAAAAAGTCATTTACAAATTTCTTATGCTGGTCCGTCATATCATAATGAACAAGATTTGCGCAGGAATTTATGTTTCAAATTGGAAACTTGAAAAAAGAAATAATAAAAATATATTTTTTTATTTAAAAAAATACATAAAGCGTTCATCAAATATTTTTTACTAATGAACACATTCTCAAACAAACATTATCCTTTAGCAATTTCAATAAAGCCTCGGATCTAAAGGATGTTTCATTAAATGTATTAAACTGAGTATGTTTTCTACACACATCAGTAAATTTTGCATTATGTTACCGCCTTAAGCCAGGGTTAAGGCAGAATTATTAAAGATTATTTTTCGCTTTTTAGTTCATTTTGCTACGAAAACGTGTTTTTTTTTTAGTTTTTTAAACTATTATTTATTCTAGGCAAATTTCATGAATATAAAAGATTTTGAATTATGTTGAAATTGATAAATTGATATTTTTTCGTAAAAGAAGCTAAACTAAACTGAAAAAAAAATAAGAAAAACAAAAGAAAGAAAAATAAAATAACAGTTGAAAAATGTAAAAAAAAATACTTTTGTAGCAAAATGAACTAAAAAGCAAAAAATAATCTTTGAATGATAAGTATATAAAAGAATTCAGCAAACACTTAATTTTTATGTTATACAAAAAAGCGTGGGGGGCTCTTATCAGTTGTCGCGAATTACTTCCATTTGTTGCGCATGCAAAAATGTTAATAGACAGCACTCCAAGGTGTTTTTTATAACATTAAAATTAAGGGTTTGGTCAAATCCTTATATATTATTTCTGTAGCCTGTTTTTGGTTTCTACGCCAAATTTCCCTCAATTCTTGATCGATTTCTTTGATTTACGGCTTATTTTATAGCTTATGGTGCTGGCTACTGACGAAAAATAGACCCAAGGTCTGAAAATTGTTTCTTTTAGCTGAAAAACCTGTTTTAAAGAACCAGAATAAGGTTTTCGGTCAAACTTATAACTTTAATTTGCGCTATGACCGACAGAGCTGAGTAGCTTGATCGGCAGAGCGTTCTCTTCGTAACCAGGAGATTACGTGTTCGGGCCCGTGTCCGAACAATCTGCAACAAAAAAAATTAGAGAAATATCGCGCATTACATGAACACTGAATTAAATGGATAACAACTATGAGGGAATAGAATAAATGAGAAGGAAATGCTCCTTGCTGATATGAAAACATTCAGTGACTTTGTGCTAAATTACTTCGAAATTGCACGTGTTTTTTTTTTTTTTTTTTGAAGCTTTGGCTCTGGAAAGAAAATTAAAGCATAATGTAAGCGAAAATATAAGTAACAGGTTTAAGATATCAGACTACAATGGAATTGTTTTTTGTTCAGAAAAAAAATAATAAATCGTATATTGAAATATATATTCTTCTAATGAGTTGTTGACTCTTTGTACAAATAAATAAAATACTACCTCAATTTAAAGGGTAAAATATATAGTTTTTCTTCTTTTTGCTAAAAAACAAATAGCTTATCACATTTTTACTACATTCGAAAGCATAGTTCAATTTATTTTGTATTTTAACCGTGCTGTTAAATGATGAACACGTGCTGCCATCTAAGTTATAACGGTTTAAGCAGCCTGCGATTAAAAATTGTAAAAATTTTCAAAAATAAAAACATTTTTCTTCAATATCTTATCCTTATATATTATTTCTGTAGCCTGTTTTTGGTTTCTACGCCAAATTTCCCTCAATTCTTGATCGATTTCTTTGATTTACGGCTTATTTTATAGCTTATGGTGCTGGCTACTGACGAAAAATAGACCCAAGGTCTGAAAATTGTTTCTTTTAGCTGAAAAACCTGTTTTAAAGAACCAGAATAAGGTTTTCGGTCAAACTTATAACTTTAATTTGCGCTATGACCGACAGAGCTGAGTAGCTTGATCGGCAGAGCGTTCTCTTCGTAACCAGGAGATTACGTGTTCGGGCCCACGTCCGAACAATCTGCAACAAAAAAATTAGGGAAATATCGCGCATTACATGAACACTGAATTAAATGGATAACAACTATGAGGGAATAGAATAAATGAGAAGGAAATGCTCCTTGCTGATATGAAAACATTCAGTGACTTTGTGCTAAATTACTTCGAAATTGCACGTGTTTTTTTTTTTTTTTTGAAGCTTTGGCTCTGGAAAGAAAATTAAAGCATAATGTAAGCGAAAATATAAGTAACAGGTTTAAGATATCAGACTACAATGGAATTGTTTTTTGTTCAGAAAAAAAATAATAAATCGTATATTGAAATATATATTCTTCTAATGAGTTGTTGACTCTTTGTACAAATAAATAAAATACTACCTCAATTTAAAGGGTAAAATATATAGTTTTTCTTCTTTTTGCTGAAAAACAAATAGCTTATCACATTTTTACTACATTCGAAAGCATAGTTCAATTTATTTTGTATTTTAACCGTGCTGTTAAATGATGAACACGTGCTGCCATCTAAGTTATAACGGTTTAAGCAGCCTGCGATTAAAAATTGTAAAAATTTTCAAAAATAAAAACATTTTTCTTCAATATCTTATCTTATATATTAATCCCCTCTCATTTTAAAACTTATCAGGCTGGCCAATGACGAAAAAAAGACTTACGGTCGAAAATTCAAGTTTTCGAAATCGCCTCTTGCTGTTTCAAAACCTTGATGCTACCTGTAGTTCTTATGCATTTTTTAAAGCAAAGTTCTAATGCAGTTTTCCATTTTTTACGTCGCTTTCGGCAAAAAAAAAATAGCCTGTGTGTGTGTTTATATTTTAATAAAGCTTAACAGCACTGGACTTAGTTGTTCGGTTTAATTGATAAGTTTTTTTCGGTAGAGCGTTCGGCTATAAACTATCTGAACTTCGGGCAAGCTTGGGCTGTCCGACATAATATCAAATTTATATTAGTATTACGCATTACATGTGCTCATAACATACACACCTAATAAAATAAATGCAGTGGGAATGCTACTTGGTGTTTCGACTCCTTTATGCAGGCTACAGTTATCATTCGGATAAGTTGATTGTTAATCGAACTGTGTTCTTTGACTACATCCAGACCACTCAACATAATGTAAGCATAAAAATGTATTAGATTTACTTAAAGAAATCCTTTTTGTGCAGAAAAACATTTTTATTGTATGCTAAAATGTAGATGTTTCTAATAGCAGTGTTCGACCTTTTGTACAAATGAAAAAATACTACGCCCGATTAAAACTACGAGTTTTACTCAGTAAACCTTTAATTTTTTATTCGCGCGAATACGATATAAAGCATTAAAAGTATTATCAACTTCATTAGCAATAAATTATTTTCTACAACTCTGCTTTCTGCTGAAAAAAAAATACATTTTGTCCACGTTCGAAAAATTACACTTAAGAACGGACTCAGTTCAACTGGTTTTGGTTTTGAATTTTAAGTATTCGATTAAAAGAGAAACATGTGAGGGTATTTAAGCCGTAACGGTTAAAGCAACCTTCTATGTAAAATAGTTCAATATTCAAAGATAAAAACACATATTTTCAATCAAATTTATTACTTCTCTAGAATGTTTGTTTCAATCGCTACGTGAGATCTTCGTCATTCTTTAATCAAATTCCATGCTTTGCGAATAATTTTAAATCGTATCATGCTGGTTAATGACAAAACACAAATGCATGATCTTATTATTATTACTTTTTTTTTTTTTGGCAAAAAGCTTTTTTGCTGTTTTTTTACTACGCATTCCTTCAATGAATAGCTTTCGAAAAGGAAGGCGCAATTGCTAGGTTTGTTGGGGTGTCGTTCTGTTAGTCAGAATGGCGCCAATTCGAATACGTGCCAATAAATATCTCTTTAATGTTTCTTTTTTTCCCGTCAGATGCTGACATGTGCAGGACTGTATTTGCCACAACCTGTTTTTTCACATGCACAATTATTGCTTTTTCACGAGTCACCACTCAGCCACACTTTTAATGACATTATTGTTTACATTGAAAATATGTACGATTAAAAGGGGAGCTATGATCAAATTATCACAACGTTGTATTTAACGAGGTTTTGTTACTGATGTCTTTAAATTACATGCCTTCTCTTCTGCGCTTACTTTTTTTTCGGTTCTTCGTCATAATATTCTTCCTTTGAAATTCTTAAAGAGCGAAATGCCTTATGAAACGATTTGAAGCAAGTGCGGAGTTCCGCACGGGTCGACTAGTATTTTATATACATATCATCCAAAGATTTTTTTTTTTTACTTTTTAGTTCATTTTGCTAAAAAAGCGTGTTTTTTTATTCTTTAAGCTATTATTTTATTAAATTTTAATTACTTTAGTTACTTGTAGTTCAAAATTTAAAAAAAAAAATCTTCTCAGGAACTCCGTACAAATGAACTGGCTAAAAACCTAGGAACAGTTTTTTTAATCAACAGGTTCAAGATGAAATAACACAATTTCAATTCCATATCCTCCCACAAAGTTCAAGGGAGAATTACACTTGACAGAGTGTACTATTGTATCCTCAGACATGACGCCGTCAACTCTTTTTGTACATATATATGTACAGAGATTACTAAGCTAACTGGTAGTTAAACGAGCAATATACTTCTGTGAGAAGATAAAGTGCAGTATCTGCAGAAATGAGTTTTCGAAATAATTGAAGAATCACGTTTTGGATTAAATACTAACAATAGGCAAACATTGCTATTAGACGTCTTTTTCCCGCCTTTTTTTTCAACGGAAACGGCTTGTACAACATGTTTATTTAAGGCTTGTACAACAAAGCTAAAGTACTACAGATAGCAAAAATGCAAAAAAAAAAAGAAAAAAAAAAAAGAAAAATGAAAAATTTGCAATTACTGCCCTTTACCTGACCATGGCAGTGGCAGTGTAATACAATGTATGACAAATAAAAAAGAAAAAAGAGAGAGAGAGAGAAAAATTAAACTTGCAGATACTGCCCATTACTTTCCCACGGTTGTATAGACTGCTAGACTAAAGTTGATTCAGGATGGATTAAAATATTCCTTCTCTTTAATAATAATATAAACTAGAAAAACACCCGTCATGATATGACGGGGGCATATTGCCTTTTTTAGCTTACATTCCCAGATATAGTCAGAGAAAGAAGAAAAACTCATGAAAGAAGGCTTAATGTATCTTTAAAAAATCGCAAGAAACAAAAAGAAAAGTAAAAATAAATAAAACAATTCAATAATTATCGAAAACTAAAAATTGGAAGGTAGGATATTGAGATGGGGGGGGGGGATGTCTGTCAATGTGACTGTCTGCCCCCCCCCCCCCCACCCCTCTAATAACGTTTGAGTCAATAGTCCGATTCGAATATTTTTTTGTTTGTTCGAAAGATATTGGCGAGGACATCTCATTCCCACATTCCACTTTTTGGTTTGAACAATTTTTTGCTCAATTTTCAGCAGTTCAAAAAACTTATCATTAACGACCATAGAGAAACTCAAGGCAATCCTGTACTTAGAAGCGAATTCGCTTCAAACAAATTTTGTTGAAAACAGCTCTTGATGACCAACTTCCGACTCCAACTAATATTATTTTAGGACCGTCCACTTCGATGTCTGTACCTGAAAATTACTCGAACTGACTCGGGCTCCGTAGCTTTGGCAAAAATTTAGACGCGGAGAAAAAAATGACAGATTCCGACTCATGGAATTTGTAAGTCTTTGACTCTAACTAGGACTATTTTATCCCTAAATAAGTCCTACTCTGATTCCGCAAACATTGGCAGAGTTGCGGACTTTGAGAGAGAGTGACCGATTCTGACTATGAGTCCTTCAATTAAAAATCTTCGACTTCCGACTCTGACTCCTTAACCCCAAAATGATATTTACTCCGAATCCACGGCCATGGTGTTTACTGTGAAATAAATATTGTTGATATGATTTATTTTTAATTTCACTCTAAAAATCTAATTATGTATTCAGTTTAAGCGTAGATGTATAAGCATAGATGTTTTTTTTTTTTTCCTTTTTAGCCTACTTTCCCAGTAAAAGTCAGAAAAAGAAGAAAAAACCATGTAAGAAGGCTTAATGCATATTAAAAATATCGCATTAAACAAAAAAAAAGGCAAAAATGAATAAAATAATTAAATAAATATTGAAATATTAAAAATTGGAAAGTTGGGTATTGAGATGGGGAAAATGTCTATCGGTCTGTCTGTCTGTCGGTCTGTCTGTCTGTCCCCCCCCCCCCGAATAACTTTTGAATGAATAGTCCGATTCGAACAAACTTTTTTTTGTTCGAAAGATCTCGGCAAGGACACATCATTCTTATATTTCACTTCTTGGTTTGAACTATTTTTTGTTAAATTTTGAACAGTTTAAAAAAACTTAACATTAGCGCCTACGGGGAAATTCAAGGCAATTCCGAACTGTGAGGCGAATTTGCTTCAAACAAACTTTGTAGGAAAAAACTTTTGATGAAAAACTTGTATATAAAATATCTTTTTGATTTGAACAATTTTCCGTTCAATTTTGAACAGTTCAAATCCCTTAACATTAGCGCCTACGGGGAAACTGAAAGTCAATGTAGATTCCGTACTTGAAGGCGGATTTACTTCAAACAAATTTTGTTGGAAAAAGCTCTTAACGCCAAATTCCAGACTTCAACTCCGAGAATTTTGGGGCACTTGACTCCGACTCCGACTCATGTGCCCGACAGTTAATCGGACTCCGACTCCTCGACTTCGACTCTGACTTCGTAGCTTAGGCAAAAATTTATACACGGAGGACAAATGACTGACTCCGATTCTTAGATATTCGACTCCGACTTTTTTACCCTAAAATGAGATTGACTCCGATTCCGATTCCGCAGCTATGGTTTTGACTGTGAAATAATTATTGTTGATCTGACTTGTTTTTATTTTTACGCTAAAATTTTAATTTAGGTATTCAGTTTTCGGCGAATAAACTCGAAGTCATTTATATTTCTACATAAAGATATACGCAGACGATTTTTTTTTTTTTGACAATGAAAATTATTTCTTTAAGTTGACATTTTATTGTTTTTATTTATTTTGTTAAGTGAATTAATTCATTTAAAAAATTGTTTTTGGCTACAGGGGCAAAAGAAACTCCTTTTTTTGATGTGATGTATTTATTTTAATGAGCTTATTAATTTTGAGTATTATTTTTTTCGTTTTGAAAGCTGTTAAAGTTTTTTTAATGGAAAAATTGTATTAGCTGGTTTGTTTAAAAGTTGCTTTTTTTTTTTTTTTTTACGCATCTAATTGTTTTAGATGAGTGAAAAATATTTTATTCCTAGAAATCAGCTTAAAGTATTTTAAAAATATGTTTGAAAAAATTTGCGATTTTAGCTATTTTTGAGAATATTGATCAGGAACTTGAAAGTAGTATGGGTATACGGGAAAGTAGGCTCGTCTAGTTCTAATTTAATATTGAAAATTAAAGTTTTATTGTTTAATTTTCGAAGTTTTAATATATTTTTTGGCAGCAGGCAAAAAACAAACGTTTGTTTTTAAATATTATGCATTTAATTTAATGAGTTTAGCATTTTTAATTTTTTTGACAGCGATTACATATTTTTTTAACCGAAAATAATATATTAGTTGCTTTGTTTAAAATGTGCTGATACTTTATTTGTTCTTTTATTTATTTCGTCAATTTACCTTAAAATAATCTAAAAATGAGGAAAAATTAACTTTTTTTTTGTAAAGATCTGTAGTAAATAACACAAAACAAGCATAAGAACAAAATCATTTCATATCTAATGCATTGAAATTTTCAACGTGGGAGTTTTTTTTTTAAGTGGTGAGAAAGTTACTTTCTTTTCTTCCTTTCCTTTCTTTAATAGACTTTAATCAGAACACTTTCCGCCTTGTTTCTAACTCTAGCCAAAGGAAACTACGCCAAATCAGTTATTCTATAAATTCGAACCATTTGGCTGGTTTCGTTTTCCCCTTTTGAGAAATTTGAAGCCATTTTCACTTTAAGTAATCACAAATATCACGCAATCGAAAATAACAAAAAACATCCCTCATAACGAAATATTTGTTTTTGAAAAATGTTGTCATGGATCACAATTCATCATTGTTTTATATACGAATAGAGGACCGTCCCGAACGTGTTAGAGTTGAAAAAACCTGTCTTAAATAAATATTATGCGGTTTTTTTTTTTTTTTAATATGGTATACAACAGTTTTTGTTCCGTTTTTAGGATATTTTGAAAGAAATTGATTCACTTCATTTCCTAATCAAGAAGGACCAACCTTTACTTCCCCGTGAACAATATAATCTTCACATATGTCTGATTGTACGTTTAACCTTCAGTTTTGATGATGGTGATGGCATAAGAAATTTTCATTTGAAATTGCAGTTACTTATATTTTAAATGGAAATGTGCAAGGAACATGGGAATTCGAGGAATATGAGCTGGCTGACCTACTGCTGGTCCAATAAGGATAATACTCTAAATCACTCCAGTTCCACCGGGTATCCCGATGAACATTACTTTGCGTTCTGGTATCATAGGCGTTACGCTGATCGGTTAATAACTTGGTTGCGCGATTAGAAACGTACTCAGTCAGTAGTTTGCAATCATGAATCTATGTTGTCCTTACAGAATCGTTTTCGTTGATTCCCTGCGGCGCTGGCAAACAAAACTGTCCTGTTGAATCTTCGCTTCATACAATTATGTTTTCATTACACTCACTGCCAAAAGTTGACCACAGAGAGGAAAAAGTAAATTTCCGGAGGCCAACCCGAATTGGAAAGGCTGAAATTCTCTACATAAACAGGGGTAGATTCACTACAGAGTATGCAAATAAGTTCGGTAACAGCCAATCAATGTTTGGTGTCGAGAAATGTGCAGAAAACGCAGTCGTACAAGAAGGCAGCATTGTGAAGGGTTACAGGAGTTGTTTGTAAATGCCGGTAAAAGGTGTTTAGAACTTTTATACGATTTGTTTTCGAGACAGGCGTGTTTGTATGGCAGATAGAAAGACCAGAAGACAAATGGAAGATACTGAGCGATGGCGTGCTCTCGAGAACATTGAAGCAGGACGTCAATCACTTATGTTGCTATTTTCATTGGCGTTCATCACTCCATCATTTTATGATTATGAAAACAATTTCTAAGGAGCCAAACAATTGTATGAAAACCTGTGACGGGTCGCCCAAGGGTTAGAACTCCGCCGAAAATCGATACATTGCTGTTGTAGCCAAGCGGAACCGAAGAGAGACCTCCACACGTGTGACATTTATGGTTGCAGCGGCCATTGGTAAGACGATATCAGCCACTACTATGCACCGAAGGCTACATACACATGTGGGCCCGGGTATCACGAGTTTGTGTTTCTTTCTCCATCCAATCTGTAGGGGCACGATTAAAGCGGTGCCGCCAACCTGCCTGTTGGGCAATGTTATGTTTACAGATGAGTCAAGATTTGCTCTTCAACACGATACACAGCGTGTAAGGGTCAGGAAAGAACAAAATGCACGTTAGTGGCTCCTTAGCATGACCGAAAATCCCACATTCCGAGGTGGAAGTATCATGGTCTGGACATGGATTTTCTTTGGGGAATCACAACGACCTGCGCATCTACAGACGGGGTTCTGTGACGGTTACGCGGTGTCAGGATGAAGTCCTAGACCCCACTGTGAGATTGTACGTTGCAGAAGTGGGTATTGCTTTCGTTTCAAGGGACAATAATGCGCGTTCCCACATTGTAAATAAATTCCGAAACGTTAATGAGTATTTCCATGTAACGTTTCTGCATTTCAATAGTTTTATCCTCTTCTTGGAAAAATCAAGCTTCACAGTCAAAAAGTTTCCTGAATTGCTACAAGTCGCACGAATGTAGACTTCTCACTGCTGTAAAAATACTTTTAGGTCCCAGTTTAAAGATTAACTAAGCGTATTTATAAAGTGTATCAGCTTCAGTTTGATTGCGGCCCGTCCAGACTGATTAAGCGTCTAAAGGACACAAATCAGTCAATGGACTACGTAGCTTTGCAAGAATTGCAATTGAGTAAGATGCTTGTTACTTACCTGCAAGTCTGTCTTCGCTTTGGCCGTGGTTGTAATACTGCTTTTGGAGCTTTCCTTGAAACGTGAGAAGGTGCCAAACTTTTATAGTATACCCACATAAGTTTATTTTAAAATTCCAGAGGTGCGACTGGCTTTAAACGGGAAGATTTCTGAATATTTTAGGAAGGTAACTGAGTATTAGCAGAAAACGTTACTGGTTTTTGTGAGATATGTTACTGGAAGAAATTGGGCACATCAGCTGCCCATTATTTTCCAGGAACGTTTCTGAATCGTTTTTGCAGTGCATAGAGCTGCCACCGTTGATGGCTGTCTGGAATGCACGTATGGACTGGTCGGCGTACTTGCCCGACCTTAATCCCATTCACAATCTTTGAGATGCCTTCAGCCGTGCAGTGTGTACACGTTTCTCACCCGCAGCCACTCTCACGGTGTTCGAAACTGCACTACAGGAGGAATGGCGATTTCTCGACTCTGGGGAGGTTGATTACTTCCTTAAAGCATGATTACACAATGTAAACTGTGTATGCAGATGAGGGGTGCTCAGATCCCCTATCAATGTCAGCTTTTGTTGTTGGTTTGAATTTAAACAATATTTTGTAAATGACTCTAATACTACGTCATCATATAATTTATGAAAACTTACTATTGCTTTCGCTTATATATGCAATTCTTTGTTTTGTCCATTGCATAAATATATTTGCTACTTTCCAGCTGCATTTATTGTCGATCGAATCAGTACTTATCAAATTTTTTTCACATTTTACCTCTCCGTGCTTAAATTTTGGCAGTGAATGTATTTTTATTTTAACTGTACAATTATAGCATGAGTTAAGTTACAAGTTCTCCTTTGCAACTAATATGCTCGCTGTTTTATAACTCTTTTAAATACTTTACTTTAGAAGATGATTTCCAAAAAAAAAAAAAAAAGATCAGTCGCAAAAAAACTTGGGTAGCTATGCTGGTGGTTTGTGGTCCACATAAGTTATTGTTATATCTCCTTTTTAAAGTATTTGCCATAATTTATTAAACACACTTTATACGTATTTATTTTATTGCACGTATATCAACTTACACGTAAATTAATAATAAATGGGATTTATTGCGTAAGTTATCATTGAAAAGATTTATGTGAATTTAAATAAACAAATAATAATAGTCTTTAAAATATGACAAAGTTTTCGTTGGACATGACTTTTTTTTTAAACTAAATTGTTTAGCATTAATGATTATATATTTTCGTAATTAAGTGTAAGTAGCTTTAAAAAAGGATCATTTACACATACATTAATTGTTAAAAATAGAGATATAGCTAATGCTCCAACAAGCTTATTTTTACCCTTTATATTTTACGTAAAAACTCACCATCGTGAAAAAGAGAGGAAAAAACTAGAGTTCTAAAAATACTAAATTCGGCTAAAGGTTAAAAAGTAAAATAGTTTGCATCTCTTCTTTCTATGCCGAGTCCTTTCATATCGTTATTTATAGAATTCATATTTCATTCCCATAAAAAATCTTAAGGAGTAACTTTCGGCTTAGTGAAATACTTTGGCTATACCACTGGGTGAAATTCGTATTTACCTTAAATGATGTTTTTAAAAAGTTGTTCGATTTATATATGAATGTTGCGTGTTACATAAAAACAAAGCCTGTTTTCGCATCAGATATATATGATTTAATACTGTCTGTATAGTTGCAGGTGTTAGCGTAAAAAAACACTTTGGAAATTCGAAAACAGCAATTTTTATTTCAAGTTTTTACAATTTTAACTACGCTGCTTGAATTTTATATTTTGATTGAGTAAAGCCAAGACTGGAAAATCGTGTTTAGCTGCACTTGAATGATTTTATCTATCATACATTCCATTTATTAAAAGGCAGCACTATTAGTCAAAACAAATATTATTTCAGATCCAAGCTATGTTAATAATGTTCCTGTGTTCCGTGTTGAGACTCGTGTCTGAGAAACGATTTCAATGTTCACTAAAGCATAGAGGATTACTGCGTAAAGTGGAATAAATATATTATCAAAATGCAGTTGTTTGCGAAACTGGTTTCCAATAATTTCATGTTAAGGCATTAATATTTCAATGTTTGGCAAAGCCAAGTATGTCAGAAAATGTCGATACCAGTTTTCAATTCGTCAAATCAAACGAAATGATCTGACTTGCTGCAATACATATAGCTAAATGCGATAAAGAAATGTGTTCGTGTCTCTACCCTCAGGTGGTGAAAAGTTATGTACAGAAAATCTGATATCAATCAGTCGATATTCTCTTTTACGCGTGAAATAATATATCGATATCCAAAGAGTCAAGAGTTTTGACACTGTAATTTGCTATGTCTAGATTTTTTTTTCATGGGATAATCTAAATATATATATTTTTTAATTTTCTGTTAATCGTTTTTAAAACAATTAGAATGTACTCAAAATTTAGTAAACCATAATCAGTGATTTGTCCAGCGTTGCATGCTTAATTTAAGACCTCTGACTGTTGACACCTGTACGGGTCAATATTGCAACATACTTCAATCTTTGTGCTTTGGATTTTCGTATTTCGCTTTGAGGTTCAGATGCATGCTTAATTTAAGACCTTTGACTGTTAAGACACTTGTACGGGTCAATATTGCAGCAGACTTTAATACTTCTGTAACGAATTTGCGTATTCTGCTTTGTGATTTTCCGAACAATGAGTGCAGTTTTAATAATGATTATTATTATTTTAAAAAAATGTTAAACGTTTTTCTTAGATGAATCGCCAGTGATAACTTTCTCCCAACAAAGAAACAACTATAAAATTGTGTATGTGTTCACAGGTCAGCCGTGTTTATTTGCTGGATTGCAGCACCATTTCTGATTGACATGATTAAAATTATTAAATCAGCACCATGAAAGTTCCCTCAGCTTCTTTTCTTCCTCTTTTTTAAAAAATAAGATTGTTTATCGATTTCAGTTCTTTAAAGCCTGATGTTGATCTCGATTCATTTTCTAATCTTTTGTCTTTGTGATTGGTAGCTGCCAGTGACGTGATCCTTTTCCACTTCACACAAAATTACTTCGTAAAAAATTAACTACACATCCCTGATTTTCCAGTTGAAATTCATCGAAAAAGTTCCGCCATATCTACCACGTTTATTAAAGAAAAAGTTATTTTTCACCAAAAATATTTTTTTATTATATAACCGCGCAAAACTGTATAAGGGATCAACAAATTTTCAAAATGTCGATTGATTGATGTATTAAAGTTTTAAGTAAAAGCGTTTCTTTTTGTTTTGCGGTTTTTCAAACAACCTGGATTTTTTAGATGTTATTTAATTATTATTATTTTTTTTTTAAGTTGAAACGAATGAATAAGGTAAATATGAATGAAATTAGGTTAAGGTATAGTAGTTTCTTGCCAAATTTATGATTAATAATGAATTTTTGATATTTGAAAAAAATTGTATTCGACTTTTTGAAAAAAAGTGTAAAAATGAACTTGTGCCTCTACACGTAAGACGACTTTATATGCAAATTTTTTGGATGGCAACAATTCTGTTTATTTATTTATTTATTTATTTATTTATCGATTTATTTATTTATAACTCCGAACATGCAGTTTTTGGAAACAGGACCTGAATATTTCGATGCTAGGAACGTTGTATTGCAGAATTATTTGTTTTGTAGTGGTTAGGTAAATAATTCAAAAGTATAATTTCAGTCTTATGTATGATAGGGTGCGTCTTATAATGCACTTTTTGAAAAAAAATTGAATTTCTTATGGGACACCCCTTTAATTGCTTCCTTTTGATGAAAAATCACCCACTTAAAAGTTTCATAGAATTTGAACAATATTTAGAGGTTGCTACCAGCGATTAAAATTATGTTCATTGTGAAAAAATAGAGTAAAAATATATTCCCAATTTTCTATTTCAATATTTGACATCAACATGAAATTCGGTTGGTTAAGGTAGAAACATAACCCAAATACTTATTTCCTATACATACAAAAAAATAATAAGCATTTCATGGTTGCTATGCTGTATAATAATGTCAAACAAAAATCATGCAAAAGTTCCACTACGCCATTCATATCATTGGTTTACAATTTCAGTCTTTTACATTCACCAATATTGTAACTTTCCACCCTTTATTTCTAGTAATGTGAAATGTACAAGCCTTTTTCTGATTGCTACTCATCATCCAAACTATTTGATAATAAACTTGATAAAAAGACCTTTATGGTGAAAAATCTGAATGTTAGCAATGAAATCCTCTATTTTTTTCCCTTTGGTTTTAGTTCTACAACATCTGATGTTCAGTGTTTCATTGGAGAAGTTGTTTTTTTAGGTTTCTTTAAGAAAGAGACCAATTTGGAGTTTGTCTCTTCAGAAATGACATGTAGATGTCAAATAAAATTACTTGAAGCAATAGTTTCCTTCTTGTAAGTGAAAATGCTTTTCAACAACAAAAGACCAAATATATTGCAAAAAAAAAAAAACTTTTTAAATATAGATTTATTTTTTACCAATTTCGCCTTGTCCTCCTAGTTTTCTTTCAGTTAGAAATAATTTCTTGCCTGGAAGTGAAATCTTGCCTAAAGTATCATCAGCAAGAGCAAGTAGTCTAATGATGGATTTCAATAATTTTGCTTTTGATTATTGAAATAGAACTCTTTTTATTTTCTTTTTTAATTCTTAACTGACAACTTGTGTTTCTTTGAGTTGCTAACCAACAGTTAGTTAAGAGGTTGAGAGTTGATTGTAGCTACAGTTTATTAACATGATTTAATAAAATATGAAATAATTTCAAAGTCAGTAAAATCTAATTCATTACTAATTAAAATTAATGAAAAAAGATAACATAAATTAATATTACAATAATCGATGCAAAAAAAAAATTGATTTCAAATTTTGCAGCAATGGTAGCAACCTCTAAATTTTATTCAATTTTTATTTTTAAGATATGTGAATTTTTTTTTCATCCAAAGAAACAAAATGAGAGGGTGCCTCATTAAAAAAAATAAGATTTTCAAAAATAAGACGCACCCTAGGTATAATCTAAATAACTTATTAGGAACTTCAATACTTACACGATAATTTAATAGCTCAAATCTGTACTTATTAAATGCAAGTCGCTGAAGTTGTAACTTTTGAAAAAAAACACCGATGATTTTATTTTTATGATGTATTTTAGAAAGTTGATAAGTTAAAATGTCGCAAATTTCAGTTTGCTCATGATAATGTTTCAAGACGTTCAAAATTTACGATTTACTTTTATTAATATGAAAAACCTATGCTTGCAGAAAAATGAATAACTAAGCCCGGGTTATTTACTATGACAAAAAGTCGAATACAATTAAATACCAAAAATAGAAATATTCTCAAAAATGTATGTGTTTAACAAAGCTTTTGCACGTTTCGTACTAAAGGAAGTTTTGGTAAACAAGACATGAATGAGTCTAAAATGTTGTAAATTTAGCTATAATAGAATTAATTCTAAAAATGAGTAGTTATAACAAACATTTCAACTCACAATATGAAGCGAAATTAGCAATTTCATTTATCGCATTTGCCAAAAGGGAAGTAACTCTAATATTAGAAGATTCTTACGCATGTTTCTGCTAAAATACAATTCATCGGAATTGGCGATAATTTTTTAAAAACTTTTCACTAACACACTGAAAAAACAATTCAGAAACGTTCTTGGAAAACAATGGACAGCTGATGTGCTCAATTTCTTCCAGCAACAGATCTCACAAAAACAAGTAACGTTTTCCGCTAAAATTCAATTATCTTCCTAAAATACTCAGAAATCTTCCCGTATAGAGTCAGTCACATCTCTGGAATTTTAAAACAAACTTAGGTAGGTGTACTATAAAAGTTTGGTACCTTCCTGCGTTTCCAGGAAAGCTTCAAGTACAGTATTGCAGTCATAGCCAAAGCGAAGACAGACTTGCAGGTAAGTAACAAATATCTTACTCGCCAGCAATTCTTGCAAAGCAACGTAGTCCATTGATTGATTTGCGCCCTTTAGACGCCTTATCAGTCTGGACAGGCCGCAAGCAAACTGAAGCTGATACACTTATAAATTTGCTTAGTTAATCTTTAAACTGGGAGCTAAAAGTATTTTTTACAACAGTCAGATCGTGCGACTAGTAGCAATTCAGGAAACTTTTTGACTATGATGCTTGATTTTCCCAGGAAGTGGATAAAAACCAGTGAAATCCAGAAACGTTACACGGAAATACTCAGTAACGTTTCGAAATTTTTTTACAGTGTAGGTTTTATACTGCGTATACCGATTTTAAATTGAGCACACACCAGTGAATGAATAACTGCTTGTTCTTTTCTTTTTAAAGGTTTAATTTTTTTTCTTAGTACTTGTTTTATTGGCATTAGTTAGTTCCGTCTGTGAAAATAAAACAGTTAGAAAAAAATTTGCTTTATCCAATGATTATACTAGTTTATTTACTGTATTTCTGTACCTTTTTCATTCAAACCGCTCAAAAAAAAAACCTGAGGCTTTTACTTTCATGTGACAAATGCTACAAAAATTCAATCATATATTAAATTACTTGCGTAATCATTTGTCAATTATTTTTTCTCAAAAATTATTTAATTTATTCCTTTACTCTTTCATTATCTATTAACTTTTACACGAATCCTTTTATTTACTCATCCATTTGATCAAAAGTATTTTTACTAATCAAATAGGAAAAACTTGTTCTTCCCTTGGTTCATTGAAAAAAAGTACATGTTTCCATTTTTTCTGTTTTTTGAGGGTACAAATTTACTACCAGGAATTAAAAAAAAATTGTTTCAATGCAAGTTTAATTGTATAAATTATTTTCAAAAAAAAAAAAGAACCGACTTCAAAAAGCAAAGATGAACTAAGAAGTAAAAAATAATTGGTCATACTTACATGCGATTTACTACCGAAGCATATAAATCAAATTTATTTTACAGTTTAGTACAAAAATCAACTAAACTAAACACCCAATTATAAAATAAACACTGATTTTAATTACTATACGATGAATTACTTTAATACCTAGCTAATTATATACGATCTCTTAATTTTTAATAAACATTTGAAGTCGAGGCCTCCTATAAACTCTACCTAACGTAACTGACAACCCAACAAATCCTGAGTGAAACATTAATTTAACAAAACACTGTAAAAATCAAACATCCCGATGCGTGAGAATTAAATATTATTCAAGACAAGATTCCTCCGTCGAAAAAATGCGCCATTCACGCCAAATCCACGTGACCTGTGACGTATCGTACAGCTGACAAACCTGGTCTACGTAGCCACAACGCATGTAATTTAAAGTTTCTTAGATTTCTCCGAGACCCCTCATCAGTTCCAGACAAAATTACTATGGGATCATCCGGAAAGTATACCGTTCGAAACAAAAAAAAAAGAGTTTTTTTTTAAATCGGTCCAGTATTCTAGGTGTGATACGAAAACATACATAAAAAGCCGCAATACGAAATCATAATCTCCTTTTTTGAAGTCGGATTGAAATACATTGGTATTTCGTTTTGTTTTTTATTTTCAAAACGATTTTTAAATGTGTTCATTTAAAGAAAGGTATGTCATTTTAACTATTTCAATTTGCCTCACGTTCACCTACAATTTTCATCCACAACATATCTCAAATACGAAATAACCAGCACAAAAATCAAAGTCATTGTGTTCAGCTTTAACAAAAGTTTGATGCAAATTCCAGTAAATTTAATGGATTATCAAATTCTCGAAATTATGAATAAATTGTGCTTGTAGTAAATATTAACTCATAAATTTAACGGAACGACTCATTTTGACGTACTTTATGAGAAACGCAGTCATTTCCAAAAGTCGTTAGTTTGATCTACTTTTAAACTGTTGTCATGCGAATATTAATGGAATGGTTTACTCGTTTTCTGAAGGAAGTACAGTAAAACACCTATTATGTCCCTCATATTGCATTTAGGAAGCTGCTATCATGAAGATCAGTGGAAGTGTAATTACGAAGTAAAATCTCTACGTCTTGCCCAATAATTTTGGTCCAAGGAAAATTTTATGGAACTTAAATAGCTTGGTAACTTTGTAATACAATGTAATCTCTTTACAACGATATTTAAGGAATTGAACTTTTTTCGTTGTAAGCGAAACTTCATTTTAATGGAATTTATGCAAGGCAAAGACAAGTAAATCGGGTCTGAAATTTGATTTCGAGGAAACAGATATTTTGTTGTTTCGGTAGTTGTTAAAGCAGGATTTCAGAGTAATATGAGAAGTAATATGAGCGGAGTTTCAGTGTATTTATAGTAACATGTAATGGAATCAAGTCAAAATGAAAAATCGTTGAAATTTGGTGCCTGCACAAAATTGCTTGGGGAAATTTAGTCAAGCCAGAGGAGATTTAATTTTCATAAAGACCGCGTGCAAAATTTTGGAAGCAATTTGTTCAATTATTTAAATTAAATAAATCAGATAACTTTTTCAGGAATCTATAAGATTGCTCACAGATTTCGTTTTTAGGAAGACCTGGAAGTTAATGTTTACAATGCCATGTCGAACCCTGTTGTACTTGTGATTGAGCAGACTAATATCTCCTTTTAGGATAGCCAAGACTATATATGTGAACTGAAAAAAACGAGCAAAGTTTTCGAATTTTCAACACACCCAAGTGTTAAGAAAGTATCTTAAGTTGTTCTTAATGGATAAAAAATTTGTTTGCGTTCATTCAAGGCTTTAACTCAATCCGATTTTACATTAATAAACTTTTTTTGTGCGTAAAATTTACGTTTTTTTCAAAAACCGTCAATATAGATGAACTTAAATAGCAAACCTTCATCTTAATACATTATTTCCAGATCACTAATTCCCCACTTAAAATTGATAAGAAATAAAACTACCATAACGATTAAAGCTGTAAATATAATCTTTAAGATAGGTTTACAAATGCAAGTTAGTAATAACTATATAACTATATATTAACTATCGCATTCTAATCACAATTTCTTTTGTATTACTGAATCTAGAAAATCCCCAGTCATTAGATAACGGGTGCGAATTTCTTCTTCATTTACATACCTTTCAACATATGAAAACAAGAAACCAAACGATGCAATTGCCATTTGTGGTTTGAAAATCATGGTTTGAGATTTAAAATTTAAATGAAATGTCTGGATGCTAAATTTTTTAATGACAAATTTTAAGGAAATATAACATTTTAAATTTGAATTGGCCGACCTTTGGGCAAACCACCAAATTTAATGAGGCAGTTCGAAACAAAAAATGCTTCCCACCCTAAAAACTTGAGTCTTTTTGATCAATGCACATCATTGTGCATGTGTGCATGCTCCTCATACAACTCTACATTTATTAGGGTTTTGCAGTATTTGGCCATGAAGATCAATTTATTACAAAATGGGTAAATGATAATACACGGTTGATAAGCAAAAACATGATTTAAAAAATAAATATGCATTTTAATGAATACATGATAGTGTAAAAAATGATATTGTTGCCTTATACTCAGTTTTATTTATTGTGTTTATTTGTTATTTAATGCTACTAGTAAAAAACCAAAAACATCATTTTGATTGTATTAATTATTTTAACTGCGCTTTATCGATTTTTTGTGAAAATAATATTACAATATTCAAAACACAAGTATTGCATTTTTTTTAGTTCTCCTTTTTAATTGTAAAAAGAAGAAACTTTTGTTCAATTTGAAACAAAAATGCTGAATATGAAACTGGAAGACGTTGTAGCTGAATTTAATTTGCTCTGAATAGCAGATACCCAGCTCTTTTCTTTTCTTTAAGCGCGGAATGTATATGCAAATTCAATTAATAAGACATTGTTTTTTTGCAGAGTTACACTCAGCTTATGGTAAAAGAAATTATCATTTCTTTCCAAATGAACAATTTTATGATTAATTTGCTCATACAAATCCAAATTGAGTGAATGTATGAAAATTGGACTACGCGAATATCTTTCATGGAAAGTAAAATAAATAGGAAAACTTCTTACAAAAAAAAGTGCTTAATTCCTTGCAAAGAAAAAAAAAACATTCTCGAATAATAATCATCTGGATAGCTATTATAATGCTAATCAACACCTCAACTCTACTCTATTAGCGAAATCTGGTAACAAAGACTGGAGGAAGTGAGATAAAAGTTAGGTTTTGGGGCTTCTTTTTTTCATCCCTTCCATCTGCAGGCGAATTTCATTGTCATCAAGGGAATACCCATTTCTTTCTCAGCTTTTTCTTTTCCTTTTTTTTTTTTTTTTTTTTTTTTTTTTTTTTTTTGTTTCTTATCGAGGTTCTTCGTCCCAAGA
Organism: Uloborus diversus; assembly: GCF_026930045.1. Classification (NCBI taxonomy): domain Eukaryota; kingdom Metazoa; phylum Arthropoda; class Arachnida; order Araneae; family Uloboridae; genus Uloborus; species Uloborus diversus. Next base: position 63,921,032 of record NC_072738.1, on the reverse strand, counting down.
GGCGAATAGGATATTGATAAAGGAGACAAATGATGTTTTTTTTAGTACATCTTCACTCGAACTTTGCGACTGTTGAAATTTAATTTTTACTCAAACGTAAATAAAGTTGCTCCGATGGGAAATAAAGATTGTTAAAAAATGCAGTAGGCAGTAACTGAGCAAGTTTTTTTCAACATTATGACGCGTATTTAACAACTTCTTTAGCATTTACTCAGGAGATCAAACTTTTTTGTTGTCAAATAAAAAGTTGCTTTAGTATCTCCTTAGAGCAAAAAACAAGTAGAGAAAATTTAGCGCTGCTCTCACAGATGGATTTCAAAAAACAAATATTTTTTAATTGTTTGGATTGACGCGTGTCAATTTGTCCAACGTCACGAACTAATTTGGATATAGAATGCTGCTTTTTTCTCTGGTGAAAAATGTTTTGTATGGCTGAAGTTAAGATAATTAAATCATCAACAACGGATTAACACCACTGAATTATCGAGCTACAGACGAAGCAAATTCCTCTAAAATGGCAATGAAGAGAAGTTACATGTCGCAGAGTGTTTCTGGTTGCTCTAAATTGGAATAATTTCTCACTGATAAGTTTTCTTCATGGTTTCGCAGTCAAGTATGCTTGAGGGTTTTTTTTTTTTTTTTAATCATATGCATGTCACATTTACGCGGCAATATATTTGTTGATATAGAGAAGAAAGGTATAATTTTAGGAACTTCAATTTTGATGATTAAATTAGTTATTTGAAAATTACTATTACACAACGCATCCTTCCGGATTGAAACAATAGAAACAACATTTAAAGCTTGGAACGTCCAACTTTTTGCACGGCGAAAAAAGACCACGCGGAAATGCAAATTTAACTAAGCTGGTGGCTTCGTAATTTACAAGTAGCTAAGGATATTTTCTTACGATCGTTATTTAACATATACTTTAGCTTGAAAATCTCCTTCAAATGTTCACTTTACATACGGCAAAACATTTACGAGGAATGACAATTTATTGTAAAACTATATCACTAATGAGAAATAAGGTATTAGTTCACTACCTGAAACCAAAAAAATATCTTAAAATCTATCTGTTTCCGGAGGGTAAATTGCACTCTGCCTTTTTTTTTTTTTTTTCAAAAATCGACAGTTAAACGCCATTTAACTTAACTTTTTATAATATATTCAGAGTTTAAGCACTAAGTTTAAAACATTAAGATTTTAATGAACAGCTTTTCATTTTACAATCCCATAAATAACAATTAGTAATACTTATCATCACAAGAATCAATTTTCCACCAGATGGAGGCATCTGGGCTGTCCTTGATGCGAAACTTCACTAGGGATTTAATTTTGCCGAGAACATTCAAAGATTCATTTGCTTAAGTTCAAACTAGAGTTGCATTTGTTAATTTTATGAATAAAATTAACTTAATTACTATTTTTTTGTTTTTGGCAAAAAGCTCTGGATCTCTGCGACGCACATATTGCTTCGCCCGTTCGGCTGATTTTCATGAATTTTGGAACACAATTAGTTTGAAGCATCGGATGCGCACCTAGAAGCAATTTTTCAAAAATTCGATTTTGTTATTTTTCTATTCTAATTTTAAGGACATTTTCCCGAGCAAATTATCATAACATGGACGAGCAAATTACTATAACGTGTGCGAGCAAACTACCATACCATGTGCGAGCAATTAACACAAAAAAATTGGCAAGAAATTCATCAACCTTTTTTTTTTTGGAAATATACAGGCGAACCAAATGACCTTTTAATTTTTTACAGTGGGCAATGCCGTGCAGTTACCGCTAGTAACCTAATAAAGAAAAACAACAAATAAATCAAACATTATGAATCAAAACCCTCGTGCTACTCATTTTCTGACAAATGTATCCCTTAAAAATAAGTACTGTTTGGTTTTCAAACAAAAGATATATCTGTCATTTTCTACTATGTAGGCGTCCTTTAGGGAAATTAAAACACTTCAGATGCTTATTTAAGCTTTAAATATCTCCTGAGCGTATAAACTCATCTGAGATGAATTAGAAGTTCACGAAAATGGGATGTGCGTTAATAAGTTAAACGCTTATTACAAAACTTTAAGCTGTTTCGAAAATGTAACTGATGCAACAAAACGGAACATAATTAGCGTGACACAGTTAGTTAATGATATATTGTTGTGATATTGAATTGTTTAGTTTGCCCTAGCGGTGTTCATTTCATTCCTGGGCCCCGAAACATAGTGTCAAGTTGGAATAAGCGACTGACTTTTAAGAATTCAAATAATAATTTGTGAGAAACCAAGCGCTTTATGAAGTATCCTAGCAGTGGTTTACGCATGCTTAAGATTTAATGATGCACGCTGTATGAGCCTGTACATTGTTTAGACAATTTCAGGAAGAAGCACACTTTGCTAGAATTTAATGACCGTATTTCCTGCAGCATTGAAAAATACATTAAAAAAAACATTTGAAAAGAAATTACAAAGAAACACTCAATTCGTTTGATGGATCGGAACACAAGTTTAAAAGTACTTGAACCATTTTAAAAATTCATAGAAAAGCGACAAATTGTCGTATGAATATGTGGTTTGCGCCAAAATACTTCACAGGTTCAAAAAAATTTTATGGCATAGAAAAAAACGGAAAAAAAGAAAAAGATAAGAAAGAAAAAAATGTGTGTCAATAAGTCATGTTCCAGCTGTGAAGTCACAGTGAAAAAGGAAAAATTAATGTCAATTTTAAAAACTTAAAAATTAAAATTTTGTTTCTCCTAATCACGAAGGACGATAGGATCCTACTGGTTGGGTTTCTTGTTTCTACTGATTGCTTTTATCGCAACTTTGATTTGAACTTACGACCTTGAAATTCAAATGAATGCTAGGGGATGGATTCTGGTTGTTATGTGTTGGACGCTGGATGTTGTGTGCTGGATACGGTTTTTGCGTAAAAAGGATTGTGTTAAATCGAGTAGGTCATTTATAAATAATTTAATTCCGGGGCATTTAGACGCCCGCAGTATAAGCATAGAAAAGTAAATCAAAGACGCGGACGTCAAGAAACGGTCAAATGAACAATAAGCCATTCTTGATTGCTCAAAAAACATCATGTGAGGTATTAAATCATTTTTTTAGACAAAAAGCAATACCTTTCAGGAATAGATTTCAACTAGTCGACCCGTGCGGAACTCCGCACTGTGCTTCGAATCGTTTCATAAGGCATTTCGCTCTTTAAAAATTTCAAAAGAAGAACATTATGAAGAAGAACCGAAAAAAAGTAAGCGCAGAAGAGAAGGCATGTAATTTAAAGACATCAGTAACAAAACCTCGTTAAATACAACGTTGTGATAATTTGATCATCACTCACCTTTTGGTCGTACATATTTTCAATGAAAACATAAATATCATTAAAAGTGGCTGAGTAGTGACTCGTGAAAAAGCAATAATTGTGCATGTGAAAAAACAGGTTGTGGCAAATACAGTCCTGCCCATACGAGCATCTGACAGGAAAAAAAAAGAAACATTAAAGAGATATTTATTGGCACGAATTCGAATTGGCGCCATTCTGATTAACAGCCTGACACCCCAACAAACCTAGGAATTGTGCCTTCCTTTTCGAAAGCTATTCATTGAAGGAATGCGTAGTAAAAAACAGCAAAAAAGCTTTTTGCCAAAAAAAATAATAATAATAAGATCATGTTTCTATATTTTGTCATTAACCAGCATAATACGATTTAAAATTATTCGTAAAGCATTGAATTTGATTAAAGAATAACGAAGATCTCACGTAGCGATTGAAATAAGCATTCTAGAGAAGTAATAATTTAGATTGAAAATAAGTGTTTTTATCTTTGAATATTAAACTATTTCACATAGAAGGTTGCTTTAACAGTTACGGCTTAAAGGCCCCGCACATGTTTCTCTTTTAATCGAACACTTAAAATTCAAAACCAAAACCAGTTGAACTGAATTCCTTTTTTTAAGGGCAATTTTTCGAATGTGGACAAAATGTTTTTTTTTTTTTTTTTCAGCAGAAAGCAGAGGAGTAGAAGATGATTTCTTGCTAATGAAGTTGATAATAATTTTAATGCTTTATATCGTATTTGCGCGAATAAAAAATTAAAGGTTTACTGGGTGAAACTCGTAGTTTTAATTTGGAGTAGTATTTTTTCATTTGTACAAAAGGTTGAACACTGCTATTAGAAACATCTACATTTCAGCATACAATGAAAATGTTTTTCTGCACAAAAAGGATTTCCTTTAGGTAAATCTAATATTTTTTATGCTTATATTATGCTGAGTGATCTGGATGTAGTCAGAGCTTAAAAAAAGGAAGGACACCCTTCGATTAACAGTCAACTTATCTGAATGATAACTGTAGCCTGCATAAAGGAGTCGAAACACCGAGTAGCATTCCCACTCTATTTATTTTATTACGTGTGTATGTTATGAGTACATGTAATGCGTAATACTAATATAAATGTGATAGTATGTCGGAGAGCCCAAGCTTGCCCGAAGTTCACATAGTTTATAACCGAACGCTCTACCGAAAAAAACTTATCATTTTAACCAAACAACTAATTCCAGTGCTTTTAAGATTTTTTAAAATATGAACACACACACACAGGCTTTTTTTTTTTTTTTTTGCCGAAAGCGACGTAAAAAATTGGAAAACTGCATTAAACTTTGCAAAAAAAAATGCATAAGAACTACAGGCTGCATCAAGGTTTTCAAACAGCAAGGGGCGTTTTCGAAAACTTGATTTTTCGACCGTAAGTCTATTTTTCTTCATTAGCCAGCCTGATAAGTTTTAAAATGAGAAGGGAATAATATATATAAGATAAGATATTGAAGAGAAATGTTTTTATTTTTGAAAACTTTTACAATTCGTTACCGCAGGCTGCTTGAACCGTTATGACTTAGATGGCAGCACGTGTTCATCATTTAACAGCACGGTTAAAATAAATTGAACTATGCTCTATTTTAAGCGCAGCTTTTCGAATGTAGTAAACATGTGATAAGCTTTTTTTTTTTTTTTTGCAAAAAGAAGAACAAACATATATTTTACCCTTCAAATTGAGGTAGAAATTTTTTTATTTGTACAAAGAGTCAAAAACTCATTAGAAGAATATATATTTCAATATACGATTTATTATTTTTTTTCTGAACAAAAAACAATTCTATTGTAGTCTGAAATCCTAAACCTGTTACTTATATTTTCGCTTACATTATGCTTTAATTTTCTTACCAGAGCCAAAGCTTTAAAAAAGAAAAAAAAACGTACAATTCAGAAGTAATTTAGCACAAAGTCACATCAAGTTTTCATAATAGCAAGGAGCGTTTTCTTCTCATTTATTCTGTTCCCTCACATTTGTTATTCACTTAATTAAATGTTCATGCAAAGCGCGATTTTTCTGTAATTTTTTGATGCAGATTGTCCGGACGTGGGCCCGAACACTCATTCTCCTGGTTACGAGGAGAACGCTCTGCCGATCTAGCTATTCAGCTCTGTCGGTCATACTGCAAGTTAAAGTTATAAGTTTAACCGAAAACCTCATTCTGGTTCTTTAAAAACAGGTTTTTTGGCTGAAAAAAAAACAATTTTTAGACCGTGGGTCTATTTTTCGTCAGTAGCCAGCACGATAAGCTTTAAAATAAGGTGTTAATCAAAGAAATCGATCAATAATTGAGGACAATCTGGCGTAGAAACCAAAACAGGCTACAGCAATAATATATAAGGATGTGTGCACCGTATGTCGATATAGAGTGATCTTGAGTTCTGTTTAGATGTTGTTCGAGCCACATACAGCATACGGTACATGTATTGCATTCCATGGCATGAAGGGTGTTGGCTTTCTGTTTAATAGTAAGATTAAACACCTCACATGGCGGCACCTCACGTGACGTGTTGTTATGGCCTGGAAAACAACAAACAGCTGAAGTGCCCAATTTTTACAAATAACACTTCAAAAAAAAAAAAAAAAACAGGAACGTTTCCCGCTAAAAGTCAGTAATCTTCCTGAAATTATCCTTGAATATTTCTAAAGAATTTGGATGTCTCTGGAGTCTTTAAGGACAGCTAGGTAGGTTTAATGTACTTTATAAGAGCCTTCCTGATTTACGAAGAAAGCTTCAGAAGGATTAACCCAACCATGGCCAAAGCTAAGCAATAATTGCAAGTAAGAACCGAGCATCTCCCCTTTCCTGCAGTTATCCAAACACTTGATTAGTCGCAAGGGAAGCTTATTCAACCTGGATTGGCCGTAATGGAACTAAAGCCGAACAAAAGCGTTTTACTTTAAAACACGCTCAGTCAACCTTAAACTGGTAACAAAAATATTTTTCATTGCACTGAGAAGTATGTATCCGTGCAACGACTTGTTGTAACTCAGGATTTTTTTTTGCGAAAATACTTGGTTTCACGGCGAAATAGATGAAAACCTGTGGTATCTTAAAACGTTCCACGGAAATAATCAGCGAGGTTTCGGAATTTTTTACGTGTATAACTTCACAGCTGTCACAGCTGTTACTTATAATTCGTGAAGGTCCGGATATCCGCGGATATCCTAGGGAAAATAAAGATCTGTATCCGTATTCGTATCCATTACTTTTTTGGCGGATCTTAAACGGATCTTTTCTATTCAAAACATTCTTAAATATTTGAATAAAACTCTTAAATTCCGTTTAAATTAGGCTTTATTCCCTATTTAAATAATAAGGTATCATTTCAGAAACGAATTCGTATCACTTGTTGCAAAAAGGAAGGGGTAATAAGTTTTAAAAGTGTGTATCTGTGGGTCTATTTGTGGCATCGTAGCTCTTAAACAAATGAACCAATTGTGATACTTCTTTTTTCGTTGCGAAGATGACTTAATGGAAAATGTTCATAGCTTTGCCTCGTTTTTGTAGAACTTACAATAACGACTCTTCCGGAGATATTAATTAAAACCGACTTAACGTTTTTCACAATTAGGGTAGTAAAAACTTAACCGTACGTTAAAAATATTGACTCTGATTAAAAGAACGAAGTTTTCTGCGTTTAATATTTATTTAGAACTTTCAAGTTGTCTACAGTAGGAGCTATAATCTTGTTACGTAAATTTTAATTGCAATTCTAAGCCTTTTATACGCGTGATTGGTAGCGATTTCTTATTCGGAAGATAAGGAGAAAAATATCAATGATTTAAAACTTCTAACTGCTGTCAGTTCATATTTGTTAACAATGTGTGTTCTGACCCGTGAAATTGATCTTAATATGAAGTCTTCCCTCTGGGACATGCCTTTTTTTAAATTAATATTAGTTTTTGTTCTTGATTTGGGGTTTGTGTTATTTTTCATTTTGGTTTTTCTCGGCATACTTCAAAAAAGTAACACTAAATTCTCTATTTTCTGTTTGTAGAGGTGCGGTAAAGGTACTGTTTGTAAAGGTGTTATTTTGTCGGTCGGAGTAAGTTGAGTGGAATGGGCCAGTTTTGAATTTATGCTGAAATAAAATGCGAAAAAGTATTTCTAACCTCTCCAGTAGCAGCTTTACACTCTTGCTCCTGTATCCTACATCTACCGAGCAAGTTAGAAATAATTTTTTTTACATTCTATTTAAGCATCAATGCAGCGCTGACACATTCCTTCCAATTCTGACTCAATTTTATGATCTTGACACTAATGATCCGGATCCGGATCCGTATATACGGATCTACTTTTTTTTAAAGATCCGGCACATCACTACTTATAATTATCCTTTTCTCTCTCTTTTCTTTTTTTTTCGTTTCCATGCCCCCCCCCCCCCCCCCCCCCTCTTTTTTAGAATGTCATAAAAAAGCATTGAACTTGTAAAGTATTCTGGCACTTTTGTTTCAAACAACAAAGAAGCTAAAATTATCTTTTTTTTTCATTTATTTCTTAAATCAAATTTTCATGCTTGTTCCATGATAGAAGGTTGTAATCTTTCTTTCATACAGTTTTTTGTTATTTAAACCATCACCAATCGATACTTTTTAACGCTACATTAAGTTGAAAAAAAAACTGCCCCGCTCTGATCTATATATTCATATAAGGAATAATCTTCGCTTGCAATATTTGCTGTCTGCAATCATTTTGAAAACTTGTTTCTAGAAATATGAAATCAACATTAGTGCCTGATAAAATATTCAAAAATTGGTGTCATTTAATTTCTTGCATTAAAAAAAAGTCCTATTGAGTTTCTGATAGATTTTGAGAAACATACCTCCGAGTTGAAAATTACTTTGATAAAAATTAAAACTCGCATCATAAATTAGCAGCTGTTGAAGACACAGGTTTTTGTAAAACATGCAAATAATATTTCATCTATTGTGAAGCTTTACAACTTTTGAATGCTGCGAATGCTCTACGATTTTTTTTTTTTTTGGTTTTTTTTAATGTTTGAAATAATATGTGTGCAAATGTTTTACTATTTTATTCAATTGTTCTTAGAGATAGAAATAAAGTTTTCAGTAAAAAAAATATTTTTTTAATGAGCTAAATAACCTCTTTATTTATTTACTTTTTCTGCATAGAAAATCATATTTGATTGGAAACAGCGAGTTATTCGAAAAACAGTTTGGCATTCACTTAAAATATTTAACTTCATAAACCGAGTTAAAATTTAAAAAAAATAAATTCATTTTTTAGTTTATACGTGTAGACGTTTAGTTATTTCTCTTACAAAACAAAGTAATCCATTTAAATAATAATGACTGAAATTTGTTGGAGATGGTCAAATATTTTATTTACGTACCAAAACAGATTATACTTTTTTTTAACTAACTTCACTCGCGAGAAAACGAGAATAGGTCAAACTAGTCGACCCGTGCGGAACTCCGCACTTGCTTCAAATCGTTTCATAAGGCATTTCGCTCTTTAAGAATTTCAAAGGAAGAATATTATGACGAAGAACCGAAAAAAAAGTAAGCGCAGAAGAGAAGGCATGTAATTTAAAGACATCAGTAACAAAACCTCGTTAAATACAACGTTGTGATAATTTGATCATAGCTCCCCTTTTAATCGTACATATTTTCAATGTAAACAATAATGTCATTAAAAGTGTGGCTGAGTGGTGACTCGTGAAAAAGCAATAATTGTGCATGTGAAAAAACAGGTTGTGGCAAATACAGTCCTGCACATGTCAGCATCTGACGGGAAAAAAAGAAACATTAAAGAGATATTTATTGGCACGTATTCGAATTGGCGCCATTCTGACTAACAGAACGACACCCCAACAAACCTAGCAATTGCGCCTTCCTTTTCGAAAGCTATTCATTGAAGGAATGCGTAGTAAAAAAACAGCAAAAAAGCTTTTTGCCAAAAAAAAAAAGTAATAATAATAAGATCATGCATTTGTGTTTTGTCACTAACCAGCATGATACGATTTAAAATTATTCGCAAAGCATGGAATTTGATTAAAGAATGACGAAGATCTCACGTAGCGATTGAAACAAACATTCTAGAGAAGTAATAAATTTGATTGAAAATATGTGTTTTTATCTTTGAATATTGAACTATTTTACATAGAAGGTTGCTTTAACCGTTACGGCTTAAATACCCTCACATGTTTCTCTTTTAATCGAATACTTAAAATTCAAAACCAAAACCAGTTGAACTGAGTCCGTTCTTAAGTGTAATTTTTCGAACGTGGACAAAATGTATTTTTTTTTCAGCAGAAAGCAGAGTTGTAGAAAATAATTTATTGCTAATGAAGTTGATAATACTTTTAATGCTTTATATCGTATTCGCGCGAATAAAAAATTAAAGGTTTACTGAGTAAAACTCGTAGTTTTAATCGGGCGTAGTATTTTTTCATTTGTACAAAAGGTCGAACACTGCTATTAGAAACATCTACATTTTAGCATACAATAAAAATGTTTTTCTGCACAAAAAGGATTTCTTTAAGTAAATCTAATACATTTTTATGCTTACATTATGTTGAGTGGTCTGGATGTAGTCAAAGAACACAGTTCGATTAACAATCAACTTATCCGAATGATAACTGTAGCCTGCATAAAGGAGTCGAAACACCAAGTAGCATTCCCACTGCATTTATTTTATTAGGTGTGTATGTTATGAGCACATGTAATGCGTAATACTAATATAAATTTGATATTATGTCGGACAGCCCAAGCTTGCCCGAAGTTCAGATAGTTTATAGCCGAACGCTCTACCGAAAAAAACTTATCAATTAAACCGAACAACTAAGTCCAGTGCTGTTAAGCTTTATTAAAATATAAACACACACACAGGCTATTTTTTTTTTGCCGAAAGCGACGTAAAAAATGGAAAACTGCATTAGAACTTTGCTTTAAAAAATGCATAAGAACTACAGGTAGCATCAAGGTTTTGAAACAGCAAGAGGCGATTTCGAAAACTTGAATTTTCGACCGTAAGTCTTTTTTTCGTCATTGGCCAGCCTGATAAGTTTTAAAATGAGAGGGGATTAATATATAAGATAAGATATTGAAGAAAAATGTTTTTATTTTTGAAAATTTTTACAATTTTTAATCGCAGGCTGCTTAAACCGTTATAACTTAGATGGCAGCACGTGTTCATCATTTAACAGCACGGTTAAAATACAAAATAAATTGAACTATGCTTTCGAATGTAGTAAAAATGTGATAAGCTATTTGTTTTTCAGCAAAAAGAAGAAAAACTATATATTTTACCCTTTAAATTGAGGTAGTATTTTATTTATTTGTACAAAGAGTCAACAACTCATTAGAAGAATATATATTTCAATATACGATTTATTATTTTTTTTCTGAACAAAAAACAATTCCATTGTAGTCTGATATCTTAAACCTGTTACTTATATTTTCGCTTACATTATGCTTTAATTTTCTTTCCAGAGCCAAAGCTTCAAAAAAAAAAAAAAAAAAACACGTGCAATTTCGAAGTAATTTAGCACAAAGTCACTGAATGTTTTCATATCAGCAAGGAGCATTTCCTTCTCATTTATTCTATTCCCTCATAGTTGTTATCCATTTAATTCAGTGTTCATGTAATGCGCGATATTTCCCTAATTTTTTTGTTGCAGATTGTTCGGACGTGGGCCCGAACACGTAATCTCCTGGTTACGAAGAGAACGCTCTGCCGATCAAGCTACTCAGCTCTGTCGGTCATAGCGCAAATTAAAGTTATAAGTTTGACCGAAAACCTTATTCTGGTTCTTTAAAACAGGTTTTTCAGCTAAAAGAAACAATTTTCAGACCTTGGGTCTATTTTTCGTCAGTAGCCAGCACCATAAGCTATAAAATAAGCCGTAAATCAAAGAAATCGATCAAGAATTGAGGGAAATTTGGCGTAGAAACCAAAAACAGGCTACAGAAATAATATATAAGGATAGTATCCGTAGTTATCCGACAAAATGAGAAATTACATTTTTCAATTTTTTTCTAACTGTTGCGATTCGAGAACTGGAAAAGCAGAAAGCTAACAATTTCAGAAATGTCATTTCAGTATGTGGGGATTTTCGTCACTACAATGATGAAAAATTGAGGACTAAGACGGCAAAGTGTACAAACCATTTCAGGACGAATATATTATCTTCCTAAAATAAATAATCCCAACGTCCCAAAGATTGATGCTTTGTGTTTTTTTATTAGAAAAATTGAGTTATTTTATGAAGGAAAGAGTTTTTAAGCAGAAAATACCATTCAAAAAGCAGTTTAGTGTTCTTATTTAGCAGTAAGTATAACGGTTTTATTTATAAAATTTGGGAAGTTATTTTTTTATTTATTTATTTTTTTTTAATATTGTGTAGAATGAAAAGATTGCCTGAAACAACAGTATTCATCTTACTTCGCGTCTCGGCAACTCGGCTGGAGGATTAGAAAACCAAAAGGATATGTTCCAACTAAATAAAAAAAGGAAGGTCTAAAAGAATAGTTCATCTTATTTCCGCGTACCATTCAAAATATTTTAATACCCTTATTTATAGCAAAACGTTATTATTTATGAAATTTAGAAAGTTCTTTTTTATTCTTCTTCTTTTTTAATATGGTGAAAAATGAAAATATTCGTTGAAATAACAGCATCAGTTTAACTTCGCGTCTCGGCGACTCGGCAGGAGGATTAGAAAGCAAAAAGGATGTGCTCTCACTAAAGAAAAAAAAAGGCAGGTCTAAAAGAAATGTTCATCTTATTTCTACGTAAAACTAAAGAAAGTACACATTTTTAGTAAATGGAATGTCGTAACTTATATTTTCATTTGTTTTCATCTATCTATGATGCTGAATCCTATTTGAGTTATGACCAACAAACTAAAAAAATAAACTATCGAGTTGTAGTAAAATGAATTATTTTTGTGTTTAGACATAACTTGCTACGTGTATTGCATTCTGCTACCAACAATATCAAAAGTATTTACATAAGACTATTGTCCGTGTTAGTACTCGTTACGCATTCGAACAATCCCCCTAGCCTTATCTTAAAATTGAAAAAAAAAAAAAAAGGTAGAAGCGTTATGATTATTTTAAGCCAATATAAATTCATTCTTAAATTTAATAAAACTGTTAAAGAATATATTTTTGGTAAACCATGTTTAAAATATATGTGATATGATTTCACAATATAAGTTTACATGATTGATGCTTTGTGTGTTGAATGAACATGAATATGTGAAATAAAAATAATAATGTGCCTCAAAAACGTTGATTAGATAGATTGATATTAAATGTGTTAGTAAAAATTAAACAAAACGAAGCAAATAATAAACCTCTTCAGATATGCTCCACAGCAGGGGTGCCCAACCCTTTTTTACCTTAATATAAAATGAATATAAACATATTTTTAAATCTTTTTTTTTTTATAGATAACATGGGAAAACGCGGTAAAGGAAATAAAATTACAAAATAAAAAGTATTCTGTCGTTGGCAAATAAAGAGCAGTAAGAGCATTTTTTTTTGACTTTTTGCATTTTTGTCATCTGTTTTACGTTAGTTTTATTATAGAAGCTTTCCCTTTTGGTTTCCGCTGAAAACAAAGCGTTTAATTCCATCCTTTACGTATTGTTAGTATTGAATCCAAAACGCGTTTCTTCAAATATCTAGAAAATTCATTTCTGCAGATACTTCCGTTTACCTGCCCACGACGGTATTGCTATGATTACTACATGCTTATTTATTGACACGAAATTTGCAATTGTTTTCTAAGGGCTCATTCACACGAGGCAACTCATTTGAATCAACTTTCGAATGGACGGTTCCTAAGGATGTGCAACCAAAAGAGAAAGCGAAGAAATTAATTCTTATCCTTCACACGACAGTCAACTCAATGTAAGAAAATTCCGCAACGTTACTGATCATTTCCGTGGAACGTTTCGGGATTTCACAGGTTTTCACCTATTTCCCCGTAAAAACAAGTATCCTCGCAAAAATGTTTCCTAAATCGCTACAAGTTGCATGCATGCAGAGCTTTCACTGTCGTGGAAAATACATTTAGCAACCAGTTTAAAGATTGAATGAACGTGTTTATTAAGCGTATCAGCCTAGGTCCGCCGACGGCCTGCTCTGGTTGAACTCAGCTCCCACTGGGAGCGAATAAGTCATTGGCATGACAGCAAGGTAGGAGCTGCAGGCGAGTGGTATGCTTGGGTCGCTCCAGCTAGCTTAGGTTATGGTTGCTCTAGTTTTTCTGGAGTTTTTTTGGTAACTCATGAAGGTTCTCGAGACATGACTGGCTACATAACAGCGGGTATTTGGCAGAAAGTTTCAAGATTATTTTCAGAATGGTTACTGTCTTTTAGCGGAAAACGTTCTTTGTTTTTCCAAGATAAGTTACTGGCAGAAACTGGGCACATCGGCTGTCTATTATTTTCCAGGAACATTTCCAAATCGTTTTTACACTGCCGTGAAGCTTCTGTTGTCTTCCCGATAAGCGTAATCAACTTTTAAGTTGATTCAACTCATCGGGCCATTGTCAATTGTTCGATCTACACACGAGTAAACTAGCTGAGGATCAACTCTGTTTTGTTTTAACAGCGTGGTGGAGCAGCTGCTTGAATAAATTCGGCTTATTAGCAGAAACGTTGACTACTGATTGATGATTTCGCCTCGTGTGTAGACAACGAAAAACGTCAGTCAGCAAGTTAACAGACATTTTTTTCGAAAAGTTGATCCATTAACCACCTCGTGTGCCGAAAGCCTAATATTAAAAGATCTAAAGAAACAACCGTAGTAGATAGAGTGAATACCTATCTTAATCTCTGAAACAAGGAATGCTATTTTTTAACATTCGACAACCACATCGGTTGTATAGCATTAAAGAAAGGTGAAGAAATTTTTTGAGCACTAAAAACACCTGGAATCCTGTTTCAGTACTAATAGTACAAAAGTATATCTAGCGTAAAAGGAGAAAAACCTAACGTACGAAGAAAACAAAATACTTCTTTTATAAGCAAAATATTTTTTAAGCAGTTAAATGATAAGTTGTAACATTTAAATAGTTCATTTAAGTTTTATTTGCTCGTTTAAGTTTTCTTCCTCGTGGTGCACCCTGGATAATGCTAAATCCGCTGCAGCGTCTGCCGCTCTCCTTGTCTCTGGACAAGGGATGGACTCTGCTCATCTGCACGATTGTTCCACACTAACTAATTTTAATTGTGTTGCCAAGAGATATTGGAGAACCCGTGGATTAATGAGCTAATGGTCACATGACCCAACATTTGAGAAATAGTTTTATTCAAAGGGTTAATATGTAGAAACAATTACATAAGATAAGAAAATGTTAATGACAATCTTTAGGTAAAAGTCTTAGTTATCATTTAACAGCTTAGATACTTTTTTCAAAATTTTGCATTTTTTGAAGTTGAATTTCTGTTTCTTCCTTTAGAACATATGAAACAAAAAATTAGAAAAAAAAGATGATGCAGAAAAAAAAAAACTTTTAAAACAAATTTATGGGACTATGTAAAAGCAAAATAAAATATAAACAAATAGCTTGATATGGATACTTTTCAAAGCAATATTGACTATCGTTATGATGCCAAAGGAAGTGCGTCTACTGTAAAAGTGAGGTCTGTAAAAAGGAAAGGAGAAGAAAGTCTGGTAAAAGTCAAAACAATTTCATAGTAGAAGCGAGAAAAAACAAGAATGTTGCTGTAATCCCCCAATTCTCTCGCAATTCTGTGGTGCTAAAATAGACTCCTTTACTTTTGGTACATTTCCCTTTTTTATGCCTACTAAGCAATAAATCAGCTGGTTTGTAAGCTGGTTTCTTGTTTCAAATATATTTCTAGGATTCGAGGTCGAGGCATCGGTTTTGAACTGGCTAAGAATACGGTTTCAATTTAAAAATGACACACGGCTTCAATTTTCTTGAAGCGTTCATCAATCTATATAACAAGAAAATCTCCCATCATGGTACGACGGGTAAACATTCTACCTTTGAACGAAGCTATTGGCTGTTTGGTGATATTTTGATAGTTGAAGTTTTAACCATAACTTCAGTGTTTTAACTTTAAACTCTAGTAGATAGCGTTAAGTTGCTAAACACTTTTTGGTTTCTTCATTAAAATTAGTCTTACAACAGTTAAGTGACCGAAACCAGTTCAGCCTTGTCAAAACAAACATTTCCCTGCAGGTCAAACATTTCCAAAAAAAAAATACTATCAAATAATCATGCCGTAGCGCGAGTTTCGTTTTTGGTCCCTTTTCTTTACTCGACCATTGGCTATTATATAAATGAGGATTTTCAATATTTCGTTTAAATCGTCGCTTGAAATAGCTAACTTAAATGCAATAAAATTCCAAGTTGTTATTTACGAAGTATTACGTGTGATGCGTAATATGCAACTTCCTGCGGGTTTTATTGACGTTTTGTCACATTTTGCCACAGCCGGCGATCTTGTTTTTTGCGTTATTTTAATTCTTTTGCCGTCTGAGTTAGGTTCTAGTAACTATAGATAGGATAAATAAATATTGAACTTAATTACTATATATGGCACAATTATGTATTATTTAACTTGTGCAGTCAATTTTTTCTAGTATAAAGCAAATCTTCAGTTTGGAAAAATTATTAAGGGTATCCGAAAAGTCCTTGACATATTTCGAAAATTCATAAGAAAGCAACAAATGGTCGCATTAATATGCAGATTTCGCCATAATACTTCACGAATTCACCGACAGAGTGGTGTAGTGGTTAGATGCTAGTCTCTTACGCCCAAAGGCGCAGGTTCTGTCCTGGCTTCAGTCGGTAGATTATCAAGATACTGAAAATCGACAGCATCAATGTCGTATGATTATGCGGCATGTAAAAGATCCCGTGCATACTCGTTTGGTGGTAGTGCCACGTGAAAGAGTGATTGCTATGCCGGAGGATCGCACTAGGTCTGTGAAAGGCAAAGCCTCTACCACAGCCCTATTAAAAAAAAATAACTTTACAAATTCAAGAACTTTTATGACATCGTAAAAAAAAATATAATAATTAAAAAAAAAGATGAAGAAGAAAAGTGTAATTATACGTTAAGGTAGTATCTTTACAGTTTGGTAAACAAATATCATATGAGGTATTTCATCATTTTATTAAACAGAAAGCAATACCTTACCAAGGTTTCATGTGTGTACTGTTTGTGAACATGGAATGAATTTGATTTCTGTTTAGTTGTTGTTCGAGCAGCATGTGGTGCACACATTGAACTCTGGTAATGAACGACATTGCTTTTTGTTGAACGATAAAGTGGAAATTTTCCTTTCAGAGAATATAGTGCTCAGTGGTATTAATAAACAGTAAAACAATAAAAAAATTTGAAATCGAAATTTTTGAGAAAAATCCAAAAAAATATTTAAAAAATATATTTTTTATATGTTTTTTTTTCCTTAAAAGAATGTGGACAGAAAATGCAAACACATGTTTCAAAATGTTGCATATTGTTTTAAACAAAAAAAATAACCTTTTAAATAAAACCAACCGCAACAAAATATATTTTACCGTTCCTGATATCCAAAATTATGTACTGTAAAGATTTGCCGAAAATTGAAAGTGAGAAATTATGACAGGGTCGCCATCTTTGGCTGCCTGTATTTCAGCCAGCGAATTTTTTTGAACAAAAACAAAAAAACAGGTATTTTTTACTCTTTTATGAATTTTAACATACATTAAATTTAAAAAAAAATCCATCAAGGTGAGCACCTATTTGAATTGACATGCATGCTACCAACATGTTTAAACAGGTTAGATGGCATTTAATTTTTTTCCTACATTACTTCAATTTCGTAGTGTTACTTTTTCTTTCTCCCCCTGCCCCCTTTTTTTTTACAATGTCATATAAAAGTCTTGAACCTGTGAAGTATTATGGCGCAAACAGCTCATTCATACTACTATTTATTGCTGTTTTGTGATTTTTTCAAATGTTTCAAGAACATTTAGTAATCAGTTTTTATGAAAAATTAAGTCAACATGAAGTCATCTGCAGGCTTTAATTTTTTTGGAAATATTTCCTCCAAGTTGAAAGTTTGCTTTATCAATTACCCATTTGATGAAGGAACTTGTTTTTGTAAAATATGTGTTAAGGAATATTTCATGTATTAGATTTTGAAACTTTTGAATACTCTGCATACTGGAAATGGATTTAAAAACAATGTTTAAAACAATACCAATTAAAAATATTTTTGCCAAACTGAATTTTTAAATCCCTAACGTTACAATTATCATTCCTTTTTTTTATTTTTCTCATATATTTATTTCTTTATTTATTCGTTTATTGTTTCCATTTCTATTCATTTATACTCTTTTTTACTCGTTTAATTGAGCAAAAATATTTTTTATAACCAAATAGAAAATATTTCACAATAAAATTATTTTAGTTTCCACTTTGGTATATAGAAAAAAAAATTACCAATTTTCCACTTTTTTCGGAGGCAAATTTACTGCTAGAACCCAAAAACAATGCTTCCAAGCAAATATTATCGAAGGATACATTGTTCCTTCTTTATGTACTTGAATTTTCAAAACATATTTCTAATTTGTCCATTTTGAAAAAGGTAAGTTATCTTAACTATTTCACTTCCCCCCCCCCCCCCATTTTCCTAAAACTAGCTTTTAAAAATACAGTGCTAACACAAAACTCATTTCCAGAAGAAAAAAAACAGGAAGTATGCAAAAGACGGTGACAACTAACCGCACATAAAATGAATATTTCATCTGAAAAGTTTTATCTTGTCAAAATCGCTTTTCATATGCATCTTTATTTGAGTAATCATTTTTTCAAAAAATAGCGTTTTTCTTAACTCTTGAAAGTTTGTTACATTTTTCCAAATGCTCAAAGTAACTAAAAAAGTTCGTTATCTAAGAAACCTAAAGACCGGATTAGTACGTTCGAATGATTTTTTCGTTGCATTTAGCTTTAAGGGATTTTTGCACTGCTTCAGTTTTTCTGTAGGCTCTGAAAGTATTGTAATGCTTATTAGGGTTTTTTTTTTTAGAAAAGAGTATCCCATATTTAAGAAAAAAAGGAACTTTAAATTTTACCCGCTTGGGAAAAAAGTTCTTGCGTTTATCTTAAAAATGTTTTTTGTTTTCAGCGTAAATACAAAATATGCGTTTGACAAAGGTAGGTCAGCAAAATTTAAAAGAAGACGAAAAATATTGTGAAAGTATTTCAAAGCTACATTTTTTTCTTGAAAATATTAGAGTAACAATTAAGGAGATGAAGAAAAACTATCATAAAACAACATTTCTCAGCTACTTTGAGGCCACGACAATATTCTGTTTTTAATCGATTTTTTTTTTTCAAATAAGTATTTAAAAAAAAAAACTTTTTAACTTATCTTTTGTTTCTCAGTTGGCAAATTGAAAATTCGAACTGTTAAAAGTACAGGGTAGCTATAAAATAACGTAAGGAGTTCAGAGCCCTCTAGCACGTGAAGTATTGGACGAAACATTGCCGAATTCCATAAGCGTACATAGCAGAACATGGAATTTCGATTTCTACAATAAAAGGAAAATAATAAATAATACCAAAAGTCACCAACAGAGGAAATTTTGGCGCTGCATAAGTGCATTACTTGCGAATACTGAAGTACTAAATGACAAAAAATGCAGCACACATCAAGATTTTTGCTACAAATAATTGTTGCATACAAATGAGCTTCAATAAAACCAACAAGAAATTTCAATTTGTAACAAAAGAAGAATTTTACCAAAAGTCGTCAGGAAGAAATTTTGGTGCGACGCCAAGGATTTCTTTCTGAATAATATTCATGTAAGATGGTGCACCACCCCACACTGTAAAAACGATTCAGAAACGTTCCTGGAAAATAATAGGCAGCTGATGTGCCCAATTTCTTCTAGTAACATATCTTGGAAAAACCAGGAACGTTTTCCGCTAAAAGTCAGTAACCTCTCTGAAATTAACCTTGAAACTTTCTGAAGAAGTGCGAAATCTACCCTGTTAAAGCCAGTCATGTCTCCAGAACCTTCTGGAGCAATTAAGTAAGTTTAGTGTAATGGATTAAAACCGTCCTGATTTACCAAGAAGGCTCCTTACAATTATTTTAAAAAAACCTCTTCGGAAATTCTGTGACCATTGATGAATGATGTGTCTCTGAAACTCTGTTCGTTTCCTCCGGGAAATTTTACTTAAAAACTGTGAAGCTATGAGATTAAAATGCTCTTTAATATGGTACGCAGATATCAAGGTCATTGGGTCGAGTTAATGATGCTGAGCTGTTACAAGAGATGGTTCTTCGTTGACGTATAAGGGGCAATAAAAAAATGAAGAGTTTACAGCGAAATGATAAACCGCTGCTTTCTGAAAAATACGCATTCTTTATTAAAACAGAACCTAGTTAATAATTTTTACTGCACAGGATTTTTTTTCTCATTTTAAAACTTATCATCAAACCAAAGTATTGTTGTTATGAATCTTTCTCCAGTGGGATTTTGTGTATCTTGAAAACAAGAGCTAAAAAAAAAATCCACTACTATATTCGTTTTTCTCAACCAGAAAATAGTAGGAAAACCGGGATGCAGACAAAAAGTTACATTTTGATGCGTAGTGTTTTTCTTGTGTAATGCATAAACCATGTACCTGAAACCAAATCCTTATATATTATTTCTGTAGCCTGTTTTTTGTTTTGAGATCTTCCTCATTTCTTGATCAATTTCTTTGATTGACCCCTCATTTTTAAACTTGTCGTGTAGGCCTTTGACGAAAACTGGACCCACGGTCTATTTTTTTTTTTTTTTTTTTGTCAAAACAACTTGTTTTAAACACCGGACTGAGGTTTTTGGTTAAATTTATAACTTTAATTTGCGCTATGCCCGACAGAGATGAATAGCTCGGGCGGCAAAGCGTTCGTTTGATAACCAGAAGAACTAGTGTTCTGGCCTAGAGCGGACGATCTGCAAAGAAAAATCAGACACATATCAAGCATTACATAAAGACTTAAAAGCAATGTATAAAACGAGTGAATAAATGAGCTGTGATTGCTCCTTGCTGTTACGAAAACTTGATGCAATCTGAAGCTAAATCGATTTTTAATTTAAGATTTTTTATTTTATTTATTTATTTAT
The DNA here is from genome assembly GCF_026930045.1 of Uloborus diversus. NCBI lineage: Eukaryota > Metazoa > Arthropoda > Arachnida > Araneae > Uloboridae > Uloborus > Uloborus diversus. Next base: position 63,900,528 of record NC_072738.1, on the reverse strand, counting down.
TTATTTTTTGGTTTTTTTATTTTTAAGCTTTGGCTCTTGTCAAAAAACTAAATCATGTACAAGCGAACATTTTTCGTATCAGGATTAAGATTTCAGACTACAATGGAATGTTTTTTTTTCTTTAAAAAAAAAAACTGAAATGAAGATTCTTCTAATGGCAGTTTTTGACCCTTTGTACAAATGAAAAAAATACTACCAAGAATTGAAATTGCGATTTTCATTTAGTTAACCGATGAATATTTATTAGAATGCGAAGTAAAACATTAAAATTGCTAACAATTTGACGGGTAAAATATCATTTTTTTTTCCTTCTTTCGGCAAAAAACAAATAGTCATTCACATTTTTACTACATTTAAAAAGCTATGCATAAAAAATGAACTTAGTTCAACTGATTTTGTATTTTAAACGTTCGGTTAAATGATGATCACGTGCTGCCATCTAAGCCATAACGGTTCAAGCAGCTTGCTATAATAAATGTAATTTTCAAAAATAAAACAATTCTCTTCAAACTAATTTATTATTTCTCTAGAATGTTTGTTTCAAGCGGTACGCGAAATATACCTCATTCCTTAATCAAATTCCATGTTTAACGAATAATTTTAAAGCGTATCATGCTGGCTAATGACAAAACATAGACACATTGTCCTTTTTTTTTTTGGCAAAAAGCTTTTTTATTGTTTTTTATTACACATTCAATGAATAGCATTTGAAAACGGAGGCGCAATCGCTCGTTCGGTAGGAGTGTCGTGCTGATAATCAGAATGGCGCCTGTTTGAAACCGTGCAAAATAAATATCTCTTTAATTTTTCTTTCCTTTTTTTTCCGTCAGAGGCTCACATAGGCAGGATTGTACACTCAGGAACATAGAAAATAGCGCCCCAAGAAGAAAGCATTGGATTTAAGTGAAATTTAATGTACAGAATAATACAGATTATAGATACACTTGATCCTAAAATCTAGACAGTTAGACAAATACAGGCTGAGAAATGAGATAAATACAGTGCTACTTCAATAGCGCATTGGAACCCCTTTTGCTGCAATACATGCCACGATACGATCCGACATTGAGCTAATTAAACGTATGATGTAGTTCTGAGGCCGATGGATCCCAATTTTTTAACAGCCACTTCTAAATCTTGCACAGAGTAACATGGTGACATCTGGAGTTTCAGCTGATCCTATTAATGCTCTATAGGGCACAAGTCAGGGAAGCGGGCTGGCCATGAAAGAGTCTCAAACGGACGCAAGAAGTCTCGAGCAACTCTATCTGTATGCGGACGAGCATTATCTTGCTAGAAAATTACTCCAGGGAGGATATTTATGAACGGTCCTAGATGTGGTTGCAGAATGCCATTAACATAACGCTGGCCCGTTTAGATTCCACGTACCACAACTAGAGTGGGCCAGCTATTATAGGCTATATCCTCCCAGAACACTATGCCCGCTGTGCGGGCAGTGTGTAGTGCAATAGAATGGGTGGTGTGGTACCTTTGTTCAGGGCGACTCCTCATCCTTGCGCAGATCCCTCTGACCTCAAAACTAATCGGGATTCATCACTGAGCACCACCTTTTGCCTATTAGTGAAATCCCACATCGCTTTGGCTTCGCACCATTGCAGACAGAGTTGCCATGTTTTGGTGTTAAGGGGAGTACATGAAAAGGGCTCTTTGACTGCATATTTATTTCAACAAGACGTTTAGAATTGGTTCGGGGAACAACTACTATCTCTACATCTGCTTGTATGGTAAAACGAGTCACTGTGGGATCCACGAGCGCTTGCCGCACGATCCTTCCATCCTCTCTCCTCGTGGTTTTCTTGGTCACTCCAGACCCGGTTTTTTCTCGTGTCCTCTGCCTCCAACACTTTCTAACGGAAAAATCCAAACGATTCACCTGGGCAGCAACACGACTCGTCGACCAGCCTGCAATTTTCTGACCGATGATCAAACCTCTCTCAAACTCGCTTTACTGTAAGAAATGCTTTCTAAGGACCTGTTTACGCATCGGCCGTTCGTTGCGTCTATCACGTTTTTTCCCTCCCGAAACAGATTTTTTTTTGCTGGTTGCCATGACAGCAAGTCATCTTAGAAGGGACCGGTTTCGATCAGAGGAACCTTGATATCTAAAGGCCGTCAAAGTAGAACGGCATTTCATTGGTTTCCGCCAACCACTGCGCTTTTCTCTCTGGCGGGTGAATTCAGTCACGTGATGGATGTACGGCCACCGTATGTGAATGCTACTCTGCTTTCGTCGGCAGTCCGTCACGTCAAAAAACGGGATGGACGGGAGGGACGGCCGATAAGTGAACAGCCATTAAACTCGTCTACCTGGCACTCCGACTATCCGGATGTAATCGTAACATTTATAAATTTTATATTATGCACTGGTTTATCTAGCACCTTTTTCCTGATTTCACCGGTGCTGTATGGTAAACGGTCATGCGCATTGACACCAAACTTGGATCATTTGCATATCAGATGTCACTCTTCTTATATGCAAAATTTCGCGATTGTACCTTTCTTCTTTCTTGGAGCGCTATTTTCAATGTTCCTGAGTGTATTAGTTGCAACTTGTTTTTTCACATGCACAACTGCTGCTCTTTCACTAGTCACTCTCTCACACTTTCAATGATATTTATGTTTGCATTGAAAATACGTACAACCAAAAGGTGAGCGATTATTACATCACACAACGTTGTATTTAACGAGGTTTTGTTGCTGATGTCCTCAAATTAGGTGCCTTCTTTTTTGCGTTTACGTTTTTCCTTTTACTTAAATCTGTTTAATTTTTTTTCAATTATTCTTCATAATGTTCTTTCTTTGACTTTTTTAAAGAGTGAAATGCCACATGAAACACTTCGAAATATAGTGCAGAGTTCCGCACGGGTCGACTAGTCGAATATATTACAAAAGGAGTATTACAAAACACAATTTCACATATTACGTAATTCTTAATATCAACTCTATCCAAAACATTCTCTGCTGATAACAATGCATCACTGTTTGATAGAATCACGATAAAGTACATGTCTCAAAAGTTTGTCAGAAGGGTCGATTATTTCAATTCCTAAAGGAAAGTATTATTATTGAAAACCCTTTAAACTTGACGCCTTAGTTAAAGCCATAAACGTAATATTCGGTTTCAAACGATAAGAAACTAAATCCATTGCAGAATGTATGAATCAGTAATGCCTGACAAATACAATCTAGATTCATGTTTCCATGAGAGGATTTGCAACCAGGTCACGTAGGGACGGGATGTTCCGAAAATATGAACTGGTATTTGGATGGCCATTCCGCTTCTGTGGCAATAGAAAACGCATGGAATCTTAAGTCTAGCTTGAAAATGGGAATGAATGCTTTAATATATCAATGTTCACCTGTAATTTCTGTTTTGTTGCATGCAGTTATTGCTTTTTTGTCTATTGTCTTTTTTCTACCTTCTTTAAGGATGGTATGTACATAATAGTTTAAAAAAACATATTCAATTTCTCACCCTTTTTGGCTTAATTTAAGAGTTGACATTGAAAAATAGTTAAGACACAAAAACAATTTTACTTGAAAAAGAAAATATAATATGCTTTCCCCCCTTATTCTTCAAGTTTTTCATCTGAAAATGTAAACTTTTTATGCAATATCATGGCTTTGAATTCTTTCATGATATCATATAATTCTATTCTGGTAAAAGATTTTAGATTTTCAGAAGAATCTACAAAGAAATAAAAAAAAACTCCGTTTTAGGAAAGCCTTTTTTACTCACTAACTTACAACTCCAAAAAGTAAAAGGTGGAAATGAATGAAAGATAATTTCGCAGAATATCAAAGCAAACAGTCTAAGTACTATGCCCGTAAAAAATACGGCACAATTCGACTCGAAAAGTAAACAAAAACCATAATACCTAAAAAAATTTAAGAAAAAAAAAGGAAGTCAATTTTGACTCACGTTCATACAGTTAGAAAATGACAAATGTTAAGGTAATTCAACAAAACAGATTCAGCTACATACCTCCATTTTCCATATTCAATAGATTGTTTCACTAAATCCCATAACATTCAAATACAATAACAGGAAAACTAAGACTTAGAATGGATACCGTCGAAAACAAAGGCGAGCAATTCCAACAACGAAAATAAAAGCAAGCAATTCTAAGAATGTATAAGTTTCGACTAGCGTACACCGGCAGGGAAGTAACAGGTGATATATTTTTAGGGTTTTCCTTTGACATAATAGTTATTTGACTCGAGGTTAAGTAGGTTTAAAACAACTTTGTCAAACTATTGAATTTTGATTTTTGTCCAGTTTTACTGGTCAAATTCTCCTATGTGCGATGACCGTCCAGTGCTCGGCGAGAGATGACATCTAACCTGCGAGTGTGCTGTCAAACTAACAACAAGAACAACTGGTATAATCCATAGAGCAGGAATGAAAATTAAGGGAGCATGACCAATCATTGTCTTATCAGAAGCTGACCCACAGACCCCAAGTCACGTGACTTAACAACGACGAATGATTGCCATATTTTGCGTTAAACAAGTAAAATAAACCTGATTTCTTCCAATGCTTTGCACTGTAAAAAAAAAAAAAAAAAAATCCGAAACGTTACTAAGTATTTCCGTGTAACGTTTCAAGATTTCAATGGTTCTTATTCACTTCCTGGAAATATCAAGTAATCGTAGTCAAAAAGTTTTCTGAATTGCTACAAGTTGTCCGGAGGCAGCCATCCCTCTACTGTAAAAAATTGTTTTAGCTCCCAGTTTAGAGATTAACTGAGAGTATTTATAAGGTGTATCGACTTCAGGTCGATCACGGCCTGTCCATGTTGGTAAAACTCCCAAAGGGAGCAAATAAGTATGGATTACGTAGCTTTGCAAGTATTGCAGTTAAGTGAGATGCCTGATACTTACTTGCAATTCTGGCTTTGCTTTGACCATGGTTGCAATATTGCTTTTGGAACAGTCTTGATAAATCAGGATTGTGTAAAGCTGTTATATTATTCCTCCCTATGATTACTTTGAAGTTTCAGAGACACGACTGGCTTTCAGCGGGAAGATTTCTGGATATTTCAGGAAGATTACTGATTTTTTGCGGAAAACATAGCTGGTTTTTGTGAGATATGTAACCGGCTGAAATTGAGTACATCAGCTATCTACTATTTTCCAAGAACGTTTCTGAATCATTTTTACAGTATGCTTTAAAATCTGTCACGGGGACTTGGTGTCTTTGTTTCAAGATTGAAAGTCTTCACTCCCTCCATTTCATCTCTTCTCAGTGGTGTAATCAAAGGACTATTGCGTAAGGACTATTGTTGTAAAAAATATACTGTAAGACAAAGTGTTCTAAAAGAATGAACATTTGTGAGTGTTCCAAAAATGTTCTGAAATGCGTTCAAAAATGTGCTGATCGAAATAAGTGTCATGAAAAGTGATTCAAAGTGTTTTAACGAAGGGGACCAGCGTCAGTGTTAAAAAAAATTCAAAGCATGTTCAAAAATAATGATGATTTGTAGTCTTCACTGATAAGCCAAAATTGAAAAGAAGCAAATTCATGGAACAAGTTTTATATCAGAAGGAAAAAACAATTGGATGTCATTAAAATAACTGCTAAGAAATTGAATGCTGAAAGCATTTCAAGTAATTTTCTGGAAGTAGGAAATCGATAGTTCAAGTTAAATATACTTATATCTTCCAAAAGTTATAGTTCATTAATTAAATAAGGTAATAAAATATTAAAACCAGCATGAAGATATGAATATAGTTAAAATGCATTTCATCAGTGACTCTCAATATGTGCAGTGCTATGTTTAAACGGTTGAAATCATTTTTATTACGCGCAGTTTCTCTTCTAAACACATTTTTGGTAAATCTGGGAGCCAAAGTATCAAGGGAATGCTTCGAAAGTTTCTTTACAAAATGAAATGCCTGGAAAGTTTTCAGATTTCAACAATGGTTAGGGTAATAAACATCAAAGCAAGTTAACAAACCTCTCAAACTTGCACACGGTTTGAAAGGACGTCATTTAATATTCTGGGAAATGTTCGTGAAAATATTTTCGTTTGCATAATATAAAACTTTCAAAACACATCGTTTAACAACTACTTGTTCAAAATAAGGACGAAGCTTTATCATCATAAAGTGTAATATTAAAATGAAATTTTGAGCATGATAAGCTATTAGTAATTGGAACTTTAATTATTCATAGACAACTTAGGTAGTATAATAAGTTATCTTTTATATACTTTTGCCTTTAAACACTTATGTGTTGCTATCGTTCATAGAATAATTTCAAAGGTTTACATACACTGGTTAGTTTGTAATAAAAAACAAAGACCGTTTTCTTGTTAGGGAGGAACATCATATTAAACAATTTATTGTAAGAAAAGATACTTTCTATTTCTATACAATATGGAAATGGGAATTACAAAAAATCCCAAGTAACAATGGGAGTAACAATGGGGAACGTTTCTGCAGCGTTAGTAAAGAGTCTCCTTGCTAAACAAAATGAATTCAGCTTATCGACAAAAACCTTAAACAATAATAATAATAATCATCATAATAGTAATAACAATAATAGTAATTTGAATTCTGCTATTTTTAATTCAAATTATGTTTTTCGCAATCACAACTTGCTACAGGGCCCTACTCATTGGAGTTATTGTTTCTAGAAACGGCTCCTGCCCCTCCCCAAACCTGCCCCTTCTCATGAGCGGTTACGTGTGTATAGTTGTGTACGTGTGTGTAGGCGCGCGAGCATTTGTAGGCTTGTGTGTGCATAGATTTGTGTATGCACGTAGGCGTGTGTATGTGTCTGTATGAGCATGCGTGTGTGTAGGACATGGACGTCATCGACTAGGAGAAGCGAATTTCAAGGGACATTGCTCAGGACTGGAGGAGCCGCGCCTGCAGAGGACGGTGGGCGGGAGTGCTGCAGAGGAGGGCGGGGAATAAAATCAGTGTAACGTCCAGGACAGTCAAGAGAGAACAATAAGCAATCGTGATTGCTAAAAAAAAAGAAAAAGAAAAAAAAAGCACGAAACCACAAAGACACACACACACACACACAAAAAAAGGTACATGAAAAAGGTATTTAACAAGAGAGATAAATGATTATCAAGCTATAGAAAAATATGTGTTTAAATGAAATTGAAAAAATTATTTCGATTGAATTTGCAACCTAATAAAAAAAAAATCCAAAGCTAAGAGGCAAAATGCTAAGAAATTCAGCATTGAAAGTTTGTACAGCTTGAGTTATATCGGTGGCAAGGGAGTCATTTCTCTGTGGGAACAGATGAGTTTATTTGCCTACTTCATTAACTAACTTAGGATCCGAATATTTCTTCCTTCCGAAACGCGGTCTATGTGTGTAGAAAAACATTTTCTGGGCATTAAAAGCCGTTGTGTATGCTGAGGGTATTTCAGCATTAAATTCTTTTCATGTTCTGTTATCTTGGTCGCTGTTATTATTTCATTTTGCATCAACTTGAATGCGGCAAGTAAAGGCAGTAACTATACATTTTATTTTTTCTTTCTTTTCTCTTTTTTTTTGTATTTTTGATTTCTAATTTACGTTAGCTTTAATGTACAAGTTTGCTTATTTGGTTTCCTTTGGGGAAAAAAACCTCGAAAAAAAAACGCCTCATTTGAAAAATTCCCTGTTGTTAGTATTGAAACTTATTATTTATTACGAAAACTCATTTCTGCAGATACTGCCGCTTATTTGCCTACGGCAGTCTGTATAACGTAACATTATCTTCACCAGATGTATAATTTTCACTTGCAGAGGCTTTCACTTATATGAATCATGTTTGTTCTAAACAGTCCTGATTCAACAAAACGACTGATTCGATGAAACGGCGAATTCAATAAAGCCGGATTTGGCTCTGTTGTTGATGATTTGAATTATTAAAGCTGTTGATTCAATTAACCGCTGATTCAAATAACCGCTGATTCAATTAACCGTTTCAAAAAGTGTATTCTTATTCCCCCCAAACTTCAAAAAAGGGAACCGTCATAACTTGTACAAATAATTTAGGACTCATCCCTGACTTTCGGTTTCATTCAGGACATTGAACGTTTTTTTCCTGAAAATATTAGGCTGAGTTAGAAGTCAAAAGAAAATTTATTAATCGCATAAATATAGCTCAGTTTAATCCGAATTATTTGATTTTGAAAGGTTGATTGCAGTAAATGTATGTTCTCGTTAAAAACGTTCTCCGTTATATGAGCGGATTCTACTGTAATAATATTGTAAGAAGTGCAAGTTGTTTTAAAAGAAAATAAAAATGTTCGAGGACTGGCAGCGTCAATGAGAAAACTAGCTCTCACAAACACATAATTATGTCATTTATTGGTAGAATTAAAGATTTTAATATTGCTAGTCTTCAAATTATGAGACGAATGGAGATATAAAAATATTTTTTTTTCTGAAAGTGTAAGGAGAGGAATTCCACGAAAAAACTGAAATGCCGTCTTGTTGCTTTGTGTGTAATAACTTATATGTTTCATTACATATATTCTTTTTTAAGGGCAACGAACAAAATTTTGTTCATTACCCTTTTTAGCATAGTTTCCCGCAAAGGTTTAAAAAAAAAAAAAAAAAAAACATGAGAAGAAGATGAAAGAAGGCTTATTGAATCTTAAAAATATTAGTAAAAACAACAACAAAAGCAAGTAAAAATTAAAATAATTATTAAATATTGGAAAGTAGGGTATTGAGATGGTAAAAATGTGCGTCTCTCGGTCTGTCGGTCACTGAAGTTTTCTGAGTTCGTCCAAAAACAAGACTGGCTTTGTTTATGCAGATTCCTTTTTTATTTTTTTAAGAAAGAATACAGGTTTCTGGATTTCAGACATCGACATCACATTGGTTACAAACTTTGATAAATTGTGTCTGATATGTTAATTTCTGGAAGGTTACTAACTTTTAACGGAAAATGTTCCTAGTTTTAACCATATATGAGGCAGTAAGAAGCAAAGAGATGTAAGTGGAAATTTTCATGTTTCGAGTAAAACGCGTTGAAAGATCCGATCTCAAGTAGGCTTTCATTCATTTTTTTTCTCTAAATCATGCTGTACAGCAGCACCTACCAGGATTACTAGTACTATCTCTTGCCACAAGACAGAGGAGAGGTTCACCTACTATTTGTATTGGTTATCTCCAAATTTTTAATTTTGTTCTAACATCCCTTTGCTTCTCACTGCCTCATATGTTAATACTTGAAATTAGGCAAATTAGTTGAACATTATTTTCCAGAAATGTTTCGGAATTTTTTTACAGTGCACTGTGACACTTTTCAAAGTTGCACTTTTGTTTAGTTTAAACTAGTAAAGTAAAAAAAATAAATAAATAAAATAAAAAATATTTGAATTCTAAAATTCTGAATTCAAATTATGTGTTTCGCAATCACGAGTTGGTACAGGACCCTACTCATTGGAGTTATTGTTTCTAGAAATGCCTCTTGTCCCCCCAAGCCTGCCCTTCCTCTTGGGCGGTTACGCGTGCTTAAGTGTGTGTGTGCATAGACCTGTGTGTATGCGACACGTAGTGGTGTGTGTGTGTGTGGGAGCGTGCGTGTATGTACGACATGGATGCCACCGTCCAGGAGAAACGGAATCCAGGGCACAGTGCTCAGGATCGGAAAAGCCGCCCCTGCAGAGGACAGTGGGCGGTGGTGCTGCAGAGGCCCTTGGTCCAAGCTGAAAAAGGCAAGGACACCAAAGACGGTCAAATGAGAACAATAAGCTATCGTGATTGCTCAATAAATAAAACGTTCATTTGAATTTTCAGGTCTTGGACTCAAATTGTGGTTTTCGCAATTTTGAATTGTGCTTGAATCGATAAGTTTCTTATTTTTTCAAACGGCTCCTATTGCAATCATAAATCCTCCACCTTCAGAACTAGAGCCGCTATATAGATAGGCCGACGTATCAGCGTAAGTTTAGCCATTATGGATCGGATTTTTCAATATTGCACTGACAGGGTTACTACAACAAAGTTTCGGATTTCGCCAAATTTGCCAAAAATAATATTTTATTTAATAAACAATTCACGTGCCGCTAATAATTGCTCACAGTGAACAATCACCAAACGCGATTACTCGCCAGAAAGACAACCACTCAAACACGCGCTCAATCCAAAATGGCTAATCCTAAGCTGATGCGCCGGCTTATATATATAGGGGCCTTACCCAGAACGAGAGACATGCTCGTGGAGGTCTGGGGACCAGAAAAGTTTGCAATATAAACATAGAAAACAAAAATTAAAGGAACGTGAACTGCGGTCAACTAAGAGCAATAAACAATTCGTGATTGTTCAAAAAAAGGGGGGGGGTACACTCTTCTTCTTCTCCAAACATTACATTACATTACAGTACAAAGTACTTTGTACTGTAAAATTAAAATAATCAGTTATCCAACGTTTTGAAGAACAAAAAATCCCAATTACAGCAGACACGTGTTTCGGTGTTATAAGGAACACCGTTTTCAATGCAAAGAAGTATGAGCTTCTGGATGAAAAGTTATGCGAGAAAAGGATTTGTATCTCGGATGACTTTTCATCTAGAAGCTCATGCTTCTTTGCATTGAGAAAGGTGTTCCTTGTAACACCGAAACACGCGTCAGCTGTAATTCTCATTTTTTGTGCTTCAAAACGATGGATAACTGTTTATTTTAATTTTCAGCAGAAAAGTATATATTTGTTACTTTGTAATGTATTAAACATTACAGTACAAAGATATTTTCGAGGACATATAAATATATTTTTTAAATATTTACTTCGCATAAACGTTAAACTTTCCTTTTTCTCTAAAATATTTTACATTTTATCAAGTCAAGTTTATCAATATATACATTTTATCAAGTCTCACTAATTCTGATCTTCTGCTCGAATCCACTCATCAGTTTGCATATAATAAGTAGTTTCGAGGAAAATGAGGAGTATATATATTTAAACAAAAATAAAAAAGCAAAGCATTTTTAAAGCGTGAGCAAAAAAGTAAAAGAAAAATAATAAGAAAAAAAATGAAGGAGAAAGTAGTGTACTCGTACCTTATGAGTTATGGCAGATAAAAAACTAGAAAAAAAGTGATAAAGCACTATGATGATAGAAAATCGAAAAACTTTCCGGAAAATGTCAAGAAAGAAGAAATAAACTGATTTATCTTGCTTCGATATTTTTTTAGTAGCATCTTCAGTTCGTTGTTGATTAGCATATTTCAAACTGTACTTGGGACAAATGTTTGAGGTTTTTTCTGTGAATTAAATGTATAAAACATGTGGATCTAAACCACAACGGTTACAATGTAGATTTAAAAATATTTCTTTGTTAATAAAATGACATACTACTTGCTACACAAATCGTAAATTAAGGTGGAAGTGTTACGATTAGAACAAGATAAAATACGCGTTCCCTTCGAGTTGAAAAGGGAATTTTAGTAAAGAGCTCATTAATTTTTAGAAAATCTTTCATACTCCACTCCAACTTGAAGACAAAAAAAAATTGTTTAAGGTAGTTATAACATAATAAAAACGTTTCAAAGAGCACCCCTCCGCTATGGTTCAAACTTACTTTTACCAAATTTCACAGCTTAACGGCCTCTTGTAGGTACATTGCAAAATGGTCGTTTTGTCCGCTTGAAAAGTCACTTTCAAATTCGTAGTCCCTTGTAATAATTTGCACTTTAGCTCCGAGCTTGAAGTACGATCAGCATACTCCTTTCCCTAAATCCCTCTCAATTCCCTAAATTAGAAAGCTTTATATCTGCTATTCTATTCACTTGAGGAAATTAGGACAAGCATAGTGTGATACAGAAAAAAAGCTGTTTCGAAACTTTTTATAAATTAGTCAGTAGATTTACACTTATTAAACGTAACGTTTAAATAGCAATAAACTCGGTAATGAAGTTTTTAAAATGTTCTGACTGACATTTTGGAATATCAAAATGATATAGGTTTACTCTCAATCTAAATTTGACTTGTCTGTTTGTAAAAACATGTACTCGTACAAGCGGCCTGAGAGCAACATAAATATATTTAAGAATAAGAACAACAGTATGATATCTTACTGTTGCTCAAAGCTGACGGTATTGTACTACTAACACTGGAACGCCGAACGTTGATAATCGTTTTATATTAGTATAACAGTGGCGTACCTAGCATGGGTAACTATCGGGGAGGTAATGTGTGGTGTCATCTTCCAGCCCCTCTACAAACACACTCAAATAAAAAAAATCTATGTTAAACATGAAATTCATACTACTTTCAGGAATTTCACAACAAATTTTATTTCCTCTTTTTTTTTTCTTTTTTGTGTGTGATAACGAAATTTTAAGTGGACTAATGTACAAAAGCCAAAAGAAAAAAAAAACTATGAACGCTTTTTGCCCTAGATGCATAGTAAGTAATGATATTAATGACGTCACAATTATTTCAAACGTATCTTAAACAAAAGGAAAGATAATGGGGTTCAGTTTCTTGATATTAGAAAATGTCGCTACTGTACCTAAGTATTGACAATATGAACCTACTGTTGAGTTCAGTATTTACTTCCTGGTATGGGATGGGAATAAAGGGAGTCAGATGGTTCCCCCCCCCCTCCGGAAAATTTTCAAATTTGTAGTCTTAAAAATGCAATTTAGTTTCATAGTTTTTAAAAATTTTCAATTCCAGTTTGGATGTCACTCACCAGATGAATGACACCGGGGCGGACCCCCCCCCCCCGTAGCGACGTCACTGAGCATATCTTTTGCATTTATAAACTTACTGCTGAACATTTTCTGTTAATAAATCCTAGAACAAGAAATTTCTATAGGTTAAATAAACATGGGTAGGCAAAAACTCTCAGCGATATTGCTAGTTTTGTCTTTTTACGAAAATTTTTCTTCTGAAAAAAAATCCCTCCGTACGGTTCATCCTTCTTTGAAACATCACGAAAACTCGTAAATTTTCTTTTTTGTGCATTAAAAAAAAAGATAAAGAAAAGAAGAAAAATAAATGATTTTCTACATGAAACTACAAGTATATTTGACTTTCGTGCCTTTAAGCAAGATATTTTTCAAATGTTAGGTAAAAAAAAGTTGATTATGTGATTTTCGTTTACTAGAATATTATCTTATTTTTATACGCATGAAGAAGTTCGGAATCCAAAATGAAATTCAAAAATAATATGTAGCAATTGATAAGTGAAACAAAAATAAGAACAATAAATTCTTAGGCCAAATAATCATTTTCGTTTGTATCAACGAAACAAAATATTTTAATGTTTACACATTTAAAAAATCTACCACAGTACTGTGAAAAGTAAAAGCACATTCTAAACCAGTGAAGCATAGATTGTTGAAGACTTTCTTAAACTTTTGTGATTTTCTTTCCTTCTAAAATGTCTTCTTTATATTCACATCCCTTGCTTAAGTGGTTTTTCTTTGCTTTTTTTCACAAAATAATGTGCCAAGAGTTGATAAGTTAAAATATATTTCATTTCATGAGAGATAAACAATGAAATCCATTTGTAAATATGTACTTTTCATCCAGAAAAAGCAAATAGAGTGACATGCTCTTCGTACCAGGAAAAACAAGTTGTAACAAACGTCTGTTTTTTGGGAAACAACCAAATGCAAACAAAAATCGTTTCCCCTGTGGCCCTGACTAAACGTCACTCCCTTCATCATTCCTTCGCTGCCTTTCCAAGTGATTATTTTTATTTCTATACAGTGAAACTTCTGTTTGAACCTATAAGTGCATTAACGTTAAGGAAAAAAAATATCAAAAGTTTGCAGTTTTATTGTGAACAATTCAGTCTTTTAAATCCATCAAACGTATGTAAAAAAAATAAAGAAATTTAGAATTCATTTTAATAGAGAATATTTCATTATTCTTAAGTTATAAACATATATATAAGAAAAAAAAATCTAGATCAGAAGAAAATTTCATCATATGAAATGTTTTTAAGTCACTTCCTACTTAGGTCAAAGTATTTTAAAGAATGATTAAGTATTAGAAGCAATATTTATAAAGCTTTAAAATTGGATGTACATTTTAATAGAAGCATCGTTCAACGAAACCCACGATCAATAATCAATACCCATGTGAAGTCTTGCCTGAATTTCATTATGAAATTAATTTAACAAAACTATAATTCACATTTTGATTGCCTTAAAGTGCTAGAAATGTTTTTTTCTGATGCAGAAAAAGCAGGGACCTGTATATATTTTATTATAAATTTTTGTGAGCATTTCTTTTTTGTCCTCATATCAGAGGGTTTATGCGAAAATATCGATTAAAATTGAAATAAACTAATAATTAATAGGAAATTGCTTAATATGATTATAGAATATTGCATTGTCATCGGGTATCAGGTCGCATCACGATTTTATAAAGAATTCGATCGCATATATATATATATATATATATATATATATATATATATATATATACATATTATATATATATATATATATATATATATATATATATATATATATATATATATATATATATATATATATATATATATATATATATATATATATATATATATATATATATATATATATATATATATATATATATATATATATATATATATATATGGAGTACATGAAGATAATGAGCTAAGTAAGCAATAAATAAATACATTTTGGCCGAAGAATAACAAGAAGTATATCCAACGTTGTTTAGCACAAATACACAGATTACAGAACTTTCTGTAAACTGTGTATTTGTGCTAAACAACGTTGAATACTTTTTGTTATAGTTAGCTAATGTTAGGAACTGAAGAACGTTTATGTAGATACTCATGTTTCAAAAGTTAAGAGAATTTCAAGAAAACTTCTAAGTTTTTTTTTTTGTTATTATACTCAAAATCATATTTAGTTCATATTTCAAAACTACAAGGATCCACCCCAATGAATTTAGAAGACAAATCTTAAACATTATTGCTTCATTCTTTAAAAAATGTAATATACAAGCGAAATTTCCTTGTAGGATTAAAATAAAACAGTAGTGCAGTTACGTTTCTTAGGATTTCTTACAAAGTTTCAAAGTTGAATAAAAAAAAACGAAATTTTCCTCTCTTTAAGCTGAAAGAAGAGAATTCCCTTCTTTGATCGAAATTTGAGATTTCTTCTAAAAGCACGAATCCAGCTTGTATTACGCTTGACGGGAAAACACTTTCAATGCTTGAATGTTTCCTAACAACATCCCATCTGTCATTCTCTCAGCACCAACATATCGGTAAAGTCAAAAGAGAATTCCCAAAAACTTTTTCAAAAGCGAAGATGTACTTATGCTGCTCGAATTGGAGTTTTGCAATACAAATATATTACTGCGTTTTTCTTGAACAATTTCAAACTTTGTTCCAAACGTGTTATTTTGTCCGTTACTTTTCTGAAAAACTATTTCATCACTTTTTAAGCGTCATTTTTTAAACGTCATAAATTTTAACACTATTAAAACTGGTAGGTAAAGTTAAGTGATAATTTGCAAAAACATTTTCATAAGCGGAGCAATAATTACATTGCGCGAATTTGCATTTTGCTTTCAACAATATTACGGTATATTTCTATAACAATAAACAAATGTTTTTTTTTCGTTTTTTTTAATATTCGACTTAATTTGCTTATCAAAGTACTTCTTTGGTCACATTGATTTGTTTTAAAAGTCAGAAAGCTTAGCAAGGGTAAAACTGATCGGTTAAAGTATAATAAAATTCACTGTATTTTCAAAATCGCAAAAGTACTTATATGGCAATAATATGTATTTTGCCTAAAAATATACGTATAAAACATTATACGAAAATTCCGAAACATCACTGATTGATTCCGGGCAATGTTACGGGATTTTATGGATCTCAATCAGTTTCCTGTAAAAATCAAGTATATTTGCGAATAGTTTTCTTGAATTACAACGAATGTTATGAACACAGACTTCTCACCGTTGTGGTGAATAGCTTTAGCTACCAATATCGAAATTCCCTCAGTGTGCTTAATAAGTATTTTAGCTTAAGTATACACCCATGTATATACCCCATAACATGTATATATTCGTCCACACATGCATATACCTATGTATACTTGCATTCGCAACTAATTATATAAAGCTTTACACTTATCCACTCGCATGCGTATGTAAATACTCGTGTGCACACGTATACAGGATGCGTTTGACCAAATCTAGAACCCTTTTAAATAGACTTGACGACTAATAGGCCATTTTTATTCCAAGACAGTTTAGGATCCAACCGTGTTTCTAGAGTTTATTAATACGTTATTATGTTAGCTGGTTGCTATGTCGTAAAACATTTGATGATAAGTAAAATGTCACTTAAGGTAAATCTAGAAAGATAACGTAATTCACAAATTCAACAAAAATGTATCTTAAATATTTACTGTAAAGAATCTCAATTTCAAACCGTATTTGCTTTTAATTTGTATAAATTAATCTTCTTCATTTACAGTGTAAAAAAATCAATCATGCAACACAGCTAAAGCTTAAGCACCACTTTTCTACAACGAGGCTTTTGCACAAATACTAATTTTGTCACCTGACAGTTTGAGAACCAACATGGCGGATGAGTCACCCCCCCCCCCCCCTTCATATATTTAACCGTAACCAAAGTATGGTAGATATTCCTTTAAAGGAAAATGAGTAAAAAAAATAAATAAATTTCATAGAATAAGACTGATTTTTGAAATTCCTGGGAAAACTTCACACAAAATAAGTACATTGGAAAAGATGAGACAAATATCAATAAAATGACACCTTTTCTATAAAGATAATTAAAATATTAGCGAGCTACAAGCTTTAAATCGTTTATTAATGTTGACTTCGAGTACGTAAGTTGATTCAGAATCAAAATCTGCATAATGTATTTTTAAGAACATTCGTTAGAGCAACAATCGATCAAATCTATCAAAACTGGTCATCTGGTACTAGCTTTCAAATGATGCCACAACAAGATATATTGGGATTCAAGTTCGGCAGAAATTAAGCCTTATTTTTAGAATTTTAGAATCAGTGCTTGTCAAAAAAGGAACCATTTAACGTGAGACAATAATTCAAGTACTAGATCCCTCGACAAAGTTCTGACTGAATCTGTTTTTTTGAATAAAACATAATTATTGTACATAAATCAGGAGCTCCGTCCCCTCGTCACTTCGCTCGCCAACAACTGTCACTCAAAATGTGTTCAAAATTAAAGAAAAAAAAAACTTCCAAGAACTTAAAAAAGGGTTCGTATTTTGAAATACAGTGAAATCCCGTTGCAATGAATACTAATACAACTAAATATCTGTTTCAACGAACTACATTTTCAGTAACAATTTAGTTTTCATCCCATTACTTGAACGCTATTATAACTGACAAAATATGTATTCCCTTGAATTTTGTTATATATAAGGGGATTTAACTGTATTATATATGCAAACTAAACGCTTCTTTTACAAAATAAAATATCGCCAGTAATAAAATTTTAAATAAAAGCAAAACTCAAAATAAATAAATAAATAAATAAATAAAATAAAAAATAAGTTCATTGGAACACTCATTTAAAAGCGACAGCCATTTAACCGTATGTAAGACCCATTCCCCTAATTGGCGACTTTATCTCACCAGATACTAAATTAATTATAATTAAGTAAGTTGATAAAAATTTACTTGTCTCTACCCGTCAAGAAAATGTTGATAACTTTTTCTCTTACAAATGTTGTGCCCTAGTTTTAAGATTTATCTTGTTTACGGTATTACATTATTGTGTTAGAAGGGAATTTATTATAAACAAAAGCAGTGTCTGAAATCCGTGAAAGAACATGTGAAAAAGATAAATTATTTATTATTGTGGTATTTTCAGTACTTATACGAGTAATGTGGTATTGCGTAGGTTTTCTTGCAATTATTTACCCTCTATAAATTGTGAGATCTGTTAAATAAAACATGTTCGTTGTGTTTCTAGGCACGTTGATGTCTTGTATTCTAATGAAAATAATGTAGTAAGTATTTCAATCATCAAGTTTTTATTCCGAAAACAGTTTTAACAAAGCGAATTTACTAGGCTTTCTTTTTTTTTTCTTTTTTATAGCCTAGCATGTTTGCTTTTTTTGACAGTCGACATTTAAAATCGTCCGTATCAATTATAAAGTCAAATTTTATTTATTTTTTGCGAACCTATACGTTACAAAAAATAGCAATGAAAATGTTCTGAACGATTCATTAAAAGGAAGGATGCATAATATTTTTTTAACAGTGCTGGCCAAATTATTAGACTAAGACTGTTTTAAAAGCAAATTCTTTATTGATTACATCACTATAGACACATTAACGAACAGTGAAATAATTATCTAATATTTAGTATGCATTCCCTTGTTTTTGATGTGCATTTTAAGTCTTTTTGGCATACTTTTCACAAGGTGTACACCATTCCTTAACTTTTTAAAAAAGGGGGCAAAAAATTGTTTGTACTCACCATTTTATATACTCGCATACACATACTCACTAAATACCTAAAACTAACTTTAAATATAACAGAACACACTAATAAAAATAACTAGTGAACTGTTTAAGCTGATTGAGGTTATGTTCCTGGTAGGTAGATAAACCAAGAACATTAACAAAGCAGACAGTGCTGCCTTCTGAAAACAATAAATTATGCTAAAATAACATAATAATCAGTGTACAGTATGTACTTTAACAGTTAAATAAATAGTATTTTAGTTCAAATAGTGTACAAAAGACAAAAAAAAAGAAAAAAAAAAACAACTCTTTAGTCTAATAATTTGACCAGCACTGTAATAAGGATCATACATGTTCATGTTAAATTATATTTTGAGTGTATCTCTCCCCAAATTCTTTTCACAATAACGGATAACACATTAGTACAATAATAAATAGAAATATTCACCCAAAAATAATCAAGCTTTACAATAAAGCTAACGTACAATAGATGACAAAAGTGCCAAAAAAAAAAAAGAAATATTTGCAGTTACTACACTTTACTTGCACATGGCAGAGTAGTTATTATTAGTTTTAATTTTCATGTAAAAGGTTTTCAAAATCCATTTAGTTGCGAATTTTAATTTCTCAACTAGTTTTGATATGCAATTAAAATATTTCCATTTACCTATAAATCCTGCATTCGGGGGTAAATAGGGACAAACAAGTTTTTAAATTTTTGTATGCTTTGGAAGATTAAACTTTTTATGTTATTTGGGTCATTTTCTCCAAACTGCTAAATTCTTGCCCTTGCTCCAAAAATAACAAATTAACTTGTATAGAAATAAAACTGATTCCAGAATGCTTCAACAACATGTTTTTATGTTTATAAAATAAGCTAAAACCAAACTATCGATTATTATTATACATTTAAATATTTTTTACATGATAAATGTCATTCCCCTGTGTGTCCCTACCTCCATCTTAAAGCAAAATTAGCTCTAAAGATAAAGGAAGCCATAAATTCTTGTAAATAAATTGTTGTTTAACATATTAACAACTAATGCAATGTTGCAAAATAGAAAATAAAGACTTTTCAAGGTTTGCACTATTAAAAAAAATAGTAAATAATGTCCTTTGATTTTTTGTCATTTCCCTGTCGAAGAATGGAATGAATGTTTCTCACATCTGGTAATAGTTGTATTAACCCATTATTTAGTCACTGAATTGTGGCCTCATCATAGAAATAATCTTAATTGGTTATTTTTGCAGAAATACACGGAGTCAAGTATAATTGGACGATCTCAAAATAAATTTTGTTAAGTATTTTGAATAACTGTCAGTACACTGTCTCTGATAAATAATTGAATTTTGTAATAATTACTCAATGAGTGATTGACTTTTGTTTGTATAGAATTTTTCCACCCTACTTTAAGTGACATTGATTTTTGTTGCTCGCAGTTATGACAATATATAAGTTAATTTTATATAATTTTTGTAATTCCACTGTCACATGCAAAGGAAACAAATGACCACAATAACTACTTTTTGCACAACACCACATTGGAATTTTTTAAATTGCAGAAAAATAGTGCTTCCTTTTCCCACAGATGTTATAATACCGTCAGTAAAATGCATTATTCCCTCAAAGTGTTATTCTCCTGTCCAAGTGAATGCTATTTTTTGCCCTGTCCAAATTGCACTATTTAGGGAAAATGACCCATTTACACTTTTGTTTGTATTTTACTTAATCTCAGCGAAACATTTAAGTTTTTACTTTTTTTTTCTTAATATGATGTTATTCATTTCATATTTTTTTCAAAGAACTTGAAATGTTTCATTTAACGAAGAATTGAAAGTATATTTATGTGTGCTTTGCTCGCGTTTGATGCTCATGTAAGAAATGTATATTAACATATTATATGAAAGTTCCATTATTGAAATATTCATGATAGGAAAATAAACTTATTCATTAAAAGTTAATTGTTTGGTAGCTATTTGATAATTTAAATAGATTTTGTGAATCCCTTCATATTACTAGTATTATCTTTAAACATTGACTTACAATCAAAAAATCTTTCCCGAAAATATTAACTAAACAGATCAACTGAAATTTATGTATTTTAGCTGAGTTACTATGATAAATACAGTACATGTTTGTCAATACACAATGAAAAGTATTTTAGTCACAATATCATGTATAATTTTCGATGCGTCATACAAGACTAAAAGTTTAGTATGTTATGTTGTTTAATGCATGTACCAACAGACGCAGTAAAGAATTTTCGTCACGTGTGTCCCCAGGTGGCATTTGCAAGTCACAAAAATAAAATAGCTAAAGTGCCGAAAATATTTTATTTGCTCAAAGACTCGTTACGAGCTCAAATGAATTTGCATTTAATAGGTACAATGCGGATAAGTTTTTAAAGTTAAGACAATTGTTACATTTTTCATTCTGAAAATCTAAACGATATGTGATTTTTTCTTAAAATTAATAGATACGAAAAAAATTAATGTTTATTTATTTATTTTTTTCAGAAAATTAATAGATGCACTGATTTTAGTTCCATTTAATTTCTGTTTTGACATCTGGTTAATTATGCTCTTAATTTTCAATAATAAATTCACTAATTTGTCCACGATATTTTTTTCCTACAGATGGTAATAAACATTTTATGTAATACTTTTTGATTTTTTTTATTCCACTTTTAGAAGTATAAAAAAGAATATGGTGTAAAAAATGTTACAAGAAATATTTTTGCCCATTCTTACATTTTGTTTGAAACCTTTTTATTTTTATGCGTTTTCAATGCAGTACAAAGTTTTTGCCTCTAACAAATTATAAAAAGGGTACATCACAAAACTTTGGAAATTTTCTGCTGCTTCAGGAAAATATACCCAAATTTAACATTAAATTTTTATTTTCAAGTAATGTTTTGAGATAAATTTCTTGGGTGGCAAAGGTACATAAAAAGAAATCTAATTGGAAGAAATAGGACTTGTACGACTGTATCTACATTTTATTACTCTTAAAACTTTATTGGTTGTTTGTAACTAGTTAAGCTACTCAATAAGAGGAACACAGGAGTCAGCGGTTTGATTCTTCTTGTATTTCAAGGGGCTGTTCACAAATGATATCTCGCTTCAAGGGATGTAGCGGAATTTTGGGAAATTAGGAGTTTTTGACATGTGTGAGAGAGAGGGGGGGGGGAGAAGTGTGTATCACACTTTTTTTTGTTCATGAATATGTCATGAAAAGTAGCGTGACTTGGAAAAACGAAGAGAAGTGAAATTAATTGTAACACTTTGAAACACAGGGAGTTAAAATTGTTGAGAAAAGCGTGACATTATTTAAGGACAGCCAGTGAGTTACAACTAATGCTTGTAAAAATGTTTTCAAATTGTAATTGCTGTCTGTGAGATACTGTACACTGTAAAAAAATTCGTAAACGTTACTAGGTATTTCCGTGTTATGTTTCGGGGTTTTAATGGTTTTTATCCACTTCCTGGAAAAATCAAGTAACCTTGTCAAGCAGTTTCCTGAATTGCTACAACTCGCACGAATGCAGACTTTTCACAGTTGTGAAAAATATTTTTAGCTCCCAGTTTAAAAATTAACTGAACGTATATATAAAGTGCAACGACTTCAGTTCAGTTACAGTCTGTCCATGCTAATTAAGTTCCCAAAGGGAGCGAATAAGTGTGAACTACTTTGCTTTGCAAGAATTGCAGGCGGGTAAAATTCTCGTCATTTACTTGCAATTCTGGCTTAGCTTTGGCCATGTTTGCAATGATGCTCCTGGAACTTCCTTGATAAATCAGGAAGATGCCGAGCTATTATATTTTACATTCCTAAGTTTACTCTAATATTCCAGACACACGACTGGCTTTTAATGGAAAGATTTCTGAATTTCTCAAGAGGGCTTCCAGAATAACTTCAGGAAGGTTTCGGAATATTAGCGGAAAATGTTCCTGGTTTTTCCAAGATATGTTGCCGGTAGAAATTGGGCACATCAGCTGCCCATTATTTTCCAGGAACGTTTCTGAATCGTTTTTACAGTGTAATAGGAACAGGGGACCCTCGGTGTGATGATGTCTGTGAGAGTGGTTTCTCAATGTAAAAATGTCTGTCTACAGATGCACAGGAATTAGAAGAAAAAAATTAGCTACTTTTGAAATTTATTTATCTTATGTTTAACCTCTTTACTGTGGGAACTTCTTCGCCAAAAAAGGTCATTTTATGCGTAAACATTTTGAAGAGAAATGTTCACTTCCCAGCAATGCATTTGGTTCCGGGACCTCCTGGGTTGCTACTTCTTTCGTTTTACAAAGGAGCTTCTGCTTGATCAATCAAGCCATTATGGGGATCCAGCGTGCGATAGTTTCTAAAGAGTGGGAAGGGACGCTGTCCCTGAGGTGCAAGGGGTAGGTTGAGGATGACAGTTGGAATGTATTCATTTGGCTTTCTCTTTTCTTAGGTTTGTTCTGAACACTATTTTGAAATTCTCCTAGCTTCAAAAGGACCTCTAAGCATTTTACTACGAAATTTCGAAATATTTACTTATGTTCAGACAGACGTTATATTTTTTGTAAATTCTAGTCAACTAGTTTAGTTATTGAAATTTGCTGTTCAACTTTTAAAACAGCGCAATTAAATCAATTTAATTTACAAATTAAAAAAATAAGATTTTAAAAAAGAAACAAAGATTGATGCAATTTGAAATAACTTTCCCTTACCACAAACTTTAACATGAAGTTCTTTATAATCTATGGACAATTAGATTGCTTATTAAAACTGCGAAGCTTAGTATTTGCTACATGATTATATACTATGATAAGCAATGTTATTTTATTTTTTTACAAACTAACGGTTTAGAGTTTTGCTGCATAAATTTTAATATGGTAGCCAAAAGCTGGGGCATTAACTTTCATTACGTATATCTTGAGTCAAACCCATTTACTTGGGTGTGCTAGTGTTTCCTTGGCTCCAACCAACTTAAAACCAAAGTTTTCTAGCAATGAAATTCAGACTGAAACATTTATAATTTATCATGTTCTATATTAATAATTTCAAGCCGGTAAAAAATTCAACAGAAATTTTATTTTTGTTAAACGATAAACTTGAATGCTTCGTATATGTTATATTGTCATTCGGAACCGACGTCTACAACAAATTTACAATTGAAGAAGAGTTTGTTTACAAAATGTAACTGTAGATGGGGCAAACCTAACCTGGCAGCATTTTGAAGGCTGAGCAGATCCTAATGACAACATCACGACGCTGTCAGGTTAGGTTTACCTCAACTGTAACTGAAATCAAAATCATATGCAGGATCCGACTAAAATATGGGGAGAGAGGCGTAGATAGACCTTGATGCTCTCCCCCCCCCCCCCCGCAAGATTTTTTAAAAATTTCACCATAGAGCTTATTTTTTTGAACGTACTCCCTCATACCCCACCGCACCGCGGGGTTGCGGGGGGTGCCATGTGCGCCATTGGCTAAATCAAAATCGTAGCCACTTGGGAGCATTTCAAAAGCAGGAGCCGTAGGCTACGTCCCAGTTCCCCAGATTGTAATTCTGATTACGCCAGTGACTAACTACTATAATACCTAAGCACCAAATTGATTTTTCTTTCAACCTTTTTGACCCGCGGGCCGGCAACATCTTTTTAAAAGAACTCCCGGACCGGTCAGTTTTTTTCTTCTCTTTTTTATTTATTTATTTTTTTTAATATGAAAAAAAAAGAAATTAACTCGCAGAACCTGAAAAATCTGCTAAAAAAACTTTCGGATCGGAGAATCCCCCCCCCCCTTTCCTCCCCCATCTTTTCTTCTTATTTTTCGTTTTTTTTCTCAAAAAAAAAGTGTAAATACTAGACTTGCGGATTGTTGTGGAAAAGTTAGTGGGCAGCTGAGTTTTTTTTTTGTTTTTTTTTTTACTACATATTAAAGATTTGTTGCAAAACATTTCATAGCAAAGGTTGTAGATAGCTAATTGTTGTAACAACTATCCATAAGTAAGTGAACATTTGAGAAAAATCAGACAATTTTGAAAATTAATCACCAAATTCATGCAAAAACCATTACATAGGATATTATTAGACTTTTATATTTATTTCTTTATTTGTTTTCGAATAAAGAATTTTTAATTTGTTTACTTCATAGCTGCGTCGCCCGGGCTTCACTCGGTCTACCTCGAAAATAAAAGTAATGTCAAAAGATCAGGCTAAAAAAATATAAAAAATCTGCAAAATTTCGTGACGAAGCGAGGAAAAGTAACCAAAATAGAAAATTTTTAAATTTCCCAATTATTGAAAAAGCCACAAAACAAAACGCAGAATTTTATTTGTTCATATTCGAGAAAAAAAAAAAAAACGGCAAGAGATCCCTCTTCTCAATGATTTTCTTCACGCTACTAATTTTAATAAAATCATTGTTCAACAATGACCGTAAGCAGCAATGAATTTCAAATTGAAGGCTTGCCTACATTTTAAGATTGAAATTAGTTAAAAACAGTTGTACACTCACGTTCTAATCACCTTGAGACATTGGACCAAATGATGCAGAAAAATCAGAGGTTTCCATGGATATTTTATTCTAATTTTGGTGAGCATTATTTTGCCCTCATATTATAGAAAAAAGCCATTTTGGGATCTTATTATTTGAATTCAAACGGTTCGGTTCTTTTTTTGGCGTTCGAAAACCCCCTTACGTTCTTTCGTGGGTGCTCAATTAAATCCCTGCCAAATTGTTCGAGATCCGACGTAAACTGTGGATTTGTATAGGGAGCCATACACGCATATATATATATATATATATATATATTGAATGTTTTATTTATATAGATTTTAAATCGAGGACGAGCAAAAACCCCTGAGGACCGGCAAATTTTCCTTCGGAGGGTACCGGTTTACACAACCACCAAGAGAGAATCGCTGTTCTAAACTTATAAACAATATAAGCAGGAGAGGGGAGGGTCCCCAAATAAAGATGGTGACTAGCGACTCAAGTATCGTTGTCGGATCGTGGTAGTACGTATTCTTTCGGCGGAGATGGGGGGGGGGGGGTATTTTGCTATTGCGATACAGCCTATTACAAAAAAAGGAGAAATCCCGTTGGGCATTAACTCTAAACCCTCTTGCTATCTCTCTTCGTACTGTCATGTTTTTTGATACGCAACTTTTCTACAATGATACGATTTTTAAACTGTTAATAAAATGCTTGGAAATAATGATTAATAGCAAATCCGGGAACATAAATGTGCTTGATTTGTGACAGAGGACTTTGACCTGGGTTCCGTGGAGGGTTTCCACAAGTGAGAAAGAAATTGGAATGTCTAAAAATAGATTTTTGTTCCGTTCAAATGTGTTCATTTATCTTCATTCAGTTAATCATCGCTAAAGAAAAAATGTAATAAAATAACTTTTCTTTTTTATTTGTGAAAGGCCGCAGATAATCCACCCACGAATAATCGGAGTTTACTGTACTGAAACATATTGGGCTCGCAGTATTTATCAGGTTGCAGACTTGTAGATTTCAACTATTATTCCTGACGTAAAAAAATGCTTTGGAAAAAACAAAAAAAAAAAAACAGTTACAGGAGATCAGAAGATTCTTCGTCATCAGAATAAATACTATAATCAGAGCTGTCGTTGCTCGAATAATCTGCGTCTGACATCATGAAGCATATAAGTATTCTCTAAGAAGAAAATGTTCTAAATTCATCGAGAATGTTCAACAAAGAATGAAGTCCTTCTCGTTGTAGATACATCAATGTAGCTACTGTGAAGTGCGCATGCTCAGCCATTATACACCTTATCAGTCAGACATTGCACCCATGAAAAGCAAGAGCAAAGAATTAATCCCCTTTCAAAAGAAAACCTGAACTATTGTAGAAGAATCAACATGGGAATTTGTGCTTGAACGAGCAATTAGAATCTAGTTTCTGTGGTTAGAATTAGTACTCGAAAAAGCTCTGGGTTGTGTTTGTATATGTTTAAACTAATGCATATATAATATACGTGTATATATAAGTAAGAGGGGAAAGCATACATTTTAGTATTCTTATCCTTTCTTCTTTCAAACTATTGAAATTTGTTCTTATTTCTTAATTTTTCATATTCATGGCTAAACGTCCCAAATGACGGTGAAAATTTGATCATGATAAAAACTAAATTGCTTGAAATCGGTTGAAGTCTTTTATTCGCATCGCATTCTAAGCCTTTCTGAATAGATATCTTTTTAAGGTGCAAACAGCTCACACACTCGTGTTGTATTTTCTACCTTGTCACTCTATAATAGTAAAAGTGACGCGATGTGATAACTTACTTTTTAAATCTTATTTTTTTTTTAATGGAAAAACAGGAAGAGAGAACATATATTGATTAGAAGGAAAACTACTAGCCTCAACTTGGGTTTTGGGACCACAAAAAGCAACAGCATAAGTAAAGGTGGTTTTGAACGAGTTTACATTACAATATGCATTATTTTTACAATAGAAATCCAAATATTTCGAGGGGGGCAGCATCTCTTTCCCTTAAACTACATCATTGCAGATTGATACATTTAATTAATTCACGTTTTGCCGCGATTTTACATTTTTTTTTTTTTTTTTGCACTACGTTTAGTTTACACAAACTAAAAAGCCGCACAAGTTTAGATTCAGCTGACTCTTTGTAATAAAATAAAAACGTCTTACTAGATTCTCTCTCTGTTTAAATATTTTTATAATCGACTAGTATGGGGGACAACTGCTCCCTTTTCTTTCAAAAGAAAAGGTTCTTATTATTTTATAAAAATTAAAAAATGTAGCATTGAATTGAAAGAAGTACCATATGACCCGGACATTTTAAGAGAAGGTCAGTTAGTCAATAATGACGTTAAAATTAAATTTTAGAAAAGGTCACTTGTAAGGCACCACCTACTTCCCCCCCCCCCGTATCTCCAACTTTTTTGCGCACCAGCTGCTTATGTTCTCTCTAATTATATCTTTATCTCTCGCACTCCTGCAAGGAAAGTGACACAACTCAAAATTGGAGAAAAACGTACGAGATATTTATTTTAAATTTAAATTTATTGCTCTTTTTTTGCCAACAAAACTCGCACAATACTTCTGGCATATGTCGAATTTCTCGGATAGGGAAAGAATTTTCGACCCCGCAATGCGATATAATTTCAAGTCGTCAGGATGCATCCTACCCCTCCTAGGAGCTCTGAAACATTCAACTGAAACACCCTGAATATATTATAATTCATCATGTTCCTGTGTAGTTTTTTCCGGTCGAGCTTTACTTAGGTGTATGGGAAGCGTTTCGCAATTTCACCTTAAAATAATTAATATTTTCCTTTGAAAACATTTGCATAAAAGGTGCAATATGTAACATTTTTCTTTTTTAAATAAAAACTTGAAGCACTTGGTGATTTATAAGTTTAACAACGTTTAAAACAGCACTAATTTGCAGAAAAATGTCGCAGAAATAAGGGGATTGCAGTGAAGAGGAGGAGTGCAATGAGAAACTTGTAATATAGGAAGATGTGAGCTTTGGATATTATGAGTTAATCAGAACATCCAATAAAGTTCATACCTAAGTTTAAAAAAATTTTGCTATGAAAAAGGTCTTTCGTGCCCCCTCCCCTTTTCCCGAAACATGTGACTGAAGTTTTTGGTAAACTTGTGCTGCTTCCAAAGTTGTTGATTTTTCCCCCATTTACTTTTTAATTAAGATATTTATTTATTTCATAATAGGAAATTTATTAAGAACTTGACGGAAAGGCATTCTGTAGAGAAAAGAAAAGCGCAGAACAGATATACGTATAGCAAGTTAGAATTTTATCTTGAGAGGGGTTTGTCGTTCGTAAATAAATATATTTCAGAAGACTTGAATTGCAAATATCAGTCCAAGTTTAGGATTAATTTTAAGTGATAAGTGTTGTAGACATCTCGAATGTTTAGGGGAGTACTCTGAACACATTGAATTTGCTCTAAAAACCCTTCATACTTCCTTTTCAAGAGTTGATAAAGCAAAAGGGCTTCGTGATGGTATTACATACTTCATAAAAAATAATTTAATTAATGGAAAAGTATGCATTTTATACCAATAAGCTCGTACCTTTTTTGCTTTGAAAAACGGGCGGATTGTAACTCCAAAACAGATGTCGGCATTGTTTTTTTTTTGGGGGGGGGGGGGACTTTGCATTTTTTTAAAACCAAAATGGTGCTTATATTTCATTATTTTAAATCGCTTGTAAACATGTTCTTTTTTTTTTTGCACATGTTTTTGCAAATACTAAAATTTAATTTTACGGAACTGTGTTGTGTGACAAGAAAATTTTCCTCTCAATTCTGGATGGAAAATCGAAAAGAATTAATCATCAAAAAATAAGATACATGACATAACCCACATTATTAGATTAAGTTTATATTTCATCGGACAATGGTGTCACTTAGAGTTCCCACCTTAGAGTCGCTAGTGCCATGAACTTTCATTTTATAAGAGAGATTAAATTTATGATATTTTTAAAACAGTATCATTGACAGATTATTTATAATTGAACAGATTAATTAAGATTTTATGCTGGCACGCTAGTTATACTTTTATATTTATTTCAGACTAAAATTTCTAATCCAGATCTTTTTGTATTTGATAATTAATTATAATGAAAACTTCATTTTCAGCATTTTGCGAGAATATTTATTTTTAGTACCAAATTGTAATCTAAAAATACACCATTTCTGAGTACACATCCATTTCAAGCAGCGTTAGGATGAACTTACTCATAGCTCTCGTACACGTGCGCCTGTCCAGTGAGCGGAAATAAATTAGATCGACAACTGACTCTCCACCTACTCGCGGTTGCTTTGCTTCGAGTACTGCAGGAAAGTCCACTGCCCCTACTCAAGGGGCTCGGGCTACACAGTTAAAGGCACATAAACCTCACCCCGAGCTCAGCTCGGGCTACGCAGTTAAGAGGTTAACAAAAAATATGTTTTAATTCGGAATTTAGAAACATTGCAAGAAAAAAATCCGAAAAAGTACTTTCCCTTCCCTTTTTTTAATGCAGTTGGATTACTTAATTTAATTTTCTGTAAAGATCTACCTATATGAATCAAGAAAGAAAGAAATTATTTAAACCTCTGCACAAAGAGATTTCAGCAGAAATGCATGGTTTAAACTTAATTGAAAGAATTTATGGAAATAATTGAGAAGCATAGACGATAAATCTTCTATGTATTTTGATCCTAAGTCAAAAATAAATCAGGCGGTGAAGCAGTTATAAATTACCTGTATCAGATGCTGTGCATAAATAGCAAAATTTTATTCAATAGTGAGTTCGAGTGAATAAACGTATTCATTACAAGCGTCTACTGTTGTTTGTGCTTATCAATATTTAAGAAAAATGTCACAATTTTGCTTTATTTGCAATAAACTTTTGACTGAAGGTGAAACTGTTGTGCATGGTAGTCGTGGAATGCCAACTTTAATCGATGCAAGTGTCGGAAGAATTTATAAGAATGCTGATTACTTAAGAAGTCAAAAGTCCGTTACAATTCGCATGGATTGCAGAAAATCATACACCCGGAAAAGTTTAATCTCTGCAGCAACGTGAGGATGAACAGGCCAGTACTTCAAAAGTAAGTCCTCCGCGTACTGTAGCATGATTAAGTGAATTTGAATCCAGCTTTTGTTTTTCAAAACACTGCTTATTTTGTGGCTGTGAAGCGGATGAGGAGGCTGAGAAGATGAAAGCGCAGAATTATCGCAGAAAAATTCATAAAGCATGATTTTCCTTTTGATTTTGTAAAACTTCAGGCTCTAATGATTAAGTGTCAAGCAAGTTGGAAGGTGGGGGAGGTGGCACATGCAAAGTATAAGGAGCAGGTACGAACTTGTCACCCTTGTAAGCAACAGTAGACAGATCAAATGTGCAGTAATGCAAAAATCAGTAATGAAAGCAAGTATAAAAAGCACTTGCAGCCTTTCTTTTTCATTTCTTTACATACAAGGGAGGAGGGGGGGGGTTACTTCTGAGTACTGCAAGTATTTCTTTAGAATAATGTACTATATTTTGAATATGTATGGAAGTACACTAGTATTAATTAGTTTTTTGCGACTAATCAATTAAAGTTTTGCTGTTTTCCATACAGAATATTTTCTTAGATACCTACCTATGTTTATCTTTCTTGAGTAGCAATTTGACAGAAAATATTTAGATAAAAATTTCAGTTTTAGGTTATGAGCTTTGCTTTCTTCTGTTTTAGTCTCTTAAACATATTTAAGTAATTCTAATGGCACTGAAAATTGGTTAAATTAGGGGGGGAAAGTACGTTCAAAATTAAAAAAAAAAGACTTAGAAGTGTATACTGCCGAGGTTTCAACTAACTTTGTACGGAATTTCATGAAAAGCGACCAAAATGTCCTGACCCGAGGCGAGGATCAGACGCAGATATAAAGGTACTTTGTGTTTTATTAGTAGAACAGATCGAAATGTTTTGAGAAGAGGGAAGGAAGAAAAATTCTTTTCCATTTTAAAAGATAAGAAAGGAACAGTTTTCATGAACAGCTGTATTGCTAGAAGTTCACGGTGTTGTAGTACTAACTGTTTTCTAATTGGAAAGCAAAACTGGAAAATAAAAACCTTTTAAATAAAACAATTATGAGTCGTGCTTTGTTCAATGATCTGTACTGGGGGGATGGGGGGTTTTCTAGAAATAAATTTAACTCCACATAATGTTGTTGAATTATAATTTCTCCTTAATTTTCTAAGAAAGAGGCATGAAAAATAGGCATTTATTGGTGGTTAATAGGCGACGGTATGTGGTATTATAGTAAATTTAATGTTATTTATCAGCTGATTAGAATAATTTGGGCGTAAAATGTGTTTACGTATTAGTTACGAATAAATTGAATTTTCGCATCTGCAGAAAACGCTTTTCATTTATTTTCACTAGTCACAGCTATTGTGAAGTTTATATGATTATCAGCAATGGAACAGAAAATTAAAAATCAGAGCAAATGCATGAGTGCAAAATCATCCTGTTCTTGACCAAAACCAGTTGAAAATTGAGGGAGCTGGCAAAGGATATCGTCCCCACCCCCTCCTTCTGAAGAAACAGCTGCTTATCAAAGGGACAATAGAGGAATGTGGTTTGGACTGGGGATTCCCGAGAAAAAGGGCAGACGATGGTGTTTGCTGAAAGAACAATTGCTACAGAATACAACTAGCTGAGACAAATGCAAAAAAAAAGCTTGAAATTTTGGACGTTTGAAGATCGTTATAGCCAATTTTCCTCTGTTTATAGATCGTTATGAGCGTATGAAATTGCATTAATGACATAGGGTTTCATTTCGAACCAATTAAAAGGTTCGCTATATCCTGGCATCGTTATAGAAATGTTCGACTGTAGTATGTCGTGGCCATCACGAAACTTTTTCCTATATCTATGTTATGAATTATTTGATATAACGTATAACCGCTCTCGTATTAGCTGATATCAAATTCTGCTTTTCTTCTATGATTTAAACGTTTTAAACGTTAATAAATATCCATCCCCCCCCCCCCCCCAAGCAAAAAAAAAACGCATGCAAGTAATTGACGACCGTCACAATAATCAGAAGATCCTTTTAAAAGTAAAGCAAAGAACGAAAATTGAATATTTTAAAGCCTTTCTTAAATTAGTTGCAAATATATTTTATTTTTCGACAAACAGATGATGGCAACAGATAAAAATTGTAATTCATTGAGATTTTTCAATCATCCAGAAATGCGCAGACGGCAATCAGGGGCAGCCGTTTGGGTGGGGATACCATATTTACCCTTGCTTATGTTAATGAATTATTTATGCTAAATTTTTCTGAAGAAATACCATGTAATAGATATCAAGAAGAAAATTGCAAATATCTAATAATTTCTTTATTACATAAGCTACAAAAAAACTGTCATCATTTCGGTAAAAATTAACTATCATGAACATGAGTTTTAATTTTTTACTATTCTCGCTAGAAATTTTCCGATTTTAAACTAATTTTTCTCCATTACCACGCCTAATACTTTGAGAATCTATATAAAAGGCTCTATGTTTTGCTAAATTTGATCTTATATTTGAACAGTATGATTAACTAAGAAAATAAAACCTATTAAGTCATGTTTTATAATCATATATTGTGTAGCATGCTAGTAAAATAAAAAATAAAACAAAAACTTTCATCAACAATGTGCATTTTCATACGATATACAGTGAGGCAGGGGTGCACATCCCCCCCCCCAAGTTCAATAGCGCAAAGCAAATCCCCCCCCCCCCCCCGTGAATTTTACTCAACCCTCTAGTCTTTTTTTATTTTTTAATTTTAATCATTATTTTTATTTTTTAAGTTTATCTTACTAATATTATATATGCGAAAGTTTGTCTGTATGGATGTATGGATGTATGGATGTTCGTTACTCTTTCACGCAAAAACTACTGAACGGATTTTGATGAAACTTTACAATAATATAACTTATACATCAGAATAACACATAGGGTAGTTTTCGTCCCGTTACGGGGGGCAAAACCCCCTTAGGGGGGGCAATAAAACACAATTTTTGTATAAATTATCTAATACTAGTCGACCCGTGCGGAACTCCGCACTGTGCTTCAAATCGTTTCATAAGGCATTTCGCTCTTTAAGAATTTCAAAGGAAGAACATTATGAAGAAGAACCGAAAAAAAAGTAAGCGCATAAGAGAAGGCATGTAATTTAAAGACATCAGTAACAAAACCTCGTTAAATACAACGTTGTGATAATTTGATCATAGCTCCCCTTTTAATCGTACATATTTTCAATGCAAACATAAACGTCATTAAAAGTGTGGCTGAGTGGTGACTCGTGAAAAAGCAATAATTGTGCATGTGAAAAAACAGGTTGTGGCAAATACAGTCCTGCACATGTCAGCATCTGACGGGAAAAAAAGAAACATTAAAGAGATATTTATTGGCACGTATTCGAATTGGCGCCATTCTGACTAACAGCCCGACACCCCAACAAACCTAGCAATTGCGCCTTCCTTTTCGAAAGCTATTCATTGAAGGAATGCGTAGTAAAAAACAGCAAAAAAGCTTTTTGCCAAAAAAATAATAAGAAGAAGAAGATCATGCATCTGTGTTTTGTCATTAACCAGCATGATACGATTTAAAATTATTCGCAAAGCATGGAATTTGATTAAAGAATGACGAAGATCTCACGTAGCGATTGAAACAAACATTCTAGAGAAGTAATAAATTTGATTGAAAATAAGTGTTTTTATCTTTGAATATTGAACTATTTCACATAGAAGGTTGCTTTAACCGTTACGGCTTAAATGCCCTCAGATGTTTCTCTTTTAATCGAACACTTAAAATTCAAAACCAAAACCAGTTGAACTGAGTCCGTTCTTAAGTGTAATTTTTCGAACGTAGACAAAATGTATTTTTTTTTTTCAGCAGAAAGCAGAGGAGTAGAAAATAATTTCTTGCTAATGAAGTTGATAATACTTTTAATGCTTTATATCGTACTCGCGCGAATAAAAAATTCAAGGTTTACTGAGCGAAACTCGTAGTTTTAATCGGGCGTAGTATTTTTTCATTTGTACAAAAGGTCGAACACTGCTATTAGAAACATCTACATTTTAGCATACAATAAAAATGTTTTTCTGCACAAAAAGGATTTCTTTAAGTAAATCTAATACTTTTTTATGCTTACATTATGTTGAGTGGTCTGGATGTAGTCAAAGAACACAGTTCGATTAACAATCAACTTATCCGAATGATAACTGTAGCCTGCATAAAGGAGTCGAAACACCAAGTAGCATTCCCACTGCATTTATTTTATTAGGTGTGTATGTTATGAGCACATGTAATGCGTAATACTAATATAAATTTGATATTATGTCGGACAGCCCAAGCTTGCCCGAAGTTCAGATAGTTTATAGCCGAACGCTCTACCGAAAAAAACCTATCAATTAAACCGAACAACTAAGTCCAGTGCTGTAAAGCTTTATTAAAATATGAACACACACAAAGGCTATTTTTTTTTTTTTTTTTTTTTTTTTTTTTTTTTGCCGAAAGCGACGTAAAAAATGGAAAACTGCATTAGAACTTTGCTTTAAAAAATGCATAAGAACTACAGGCATCATCAAGGTTTTGAAACAGCAAGAGGCGATTTCGGAAACTTGAATTGTCGACCGTAAGTCTTTTTTTCGTCATTGGCCAGACTGATAAGTTTTAAAATGAGAGGGGATTAATATATAAGATAAGATATTGAAGAAAAATGTTTTTATTTTTGAAAATTTTTACAATTTGTTATCGCAGGCTGCTTAAACCGTTATAACTTAGATGGCAGCACGTGTTCATCATTTAACAGCACGGTTAAAATACAAAATAAATTGAACTATGCTCTTTTTTAAGCGTAGCTTTTCGAATGTAGTAAAAATGTGATAAGCTATTTGTTTTTTAGCAAAAAGAAGACAAAATATATATTTTACCCTTCAAATTGAGGTAGTATTTTATTTATTTGTACAAAGAGTCAAAAACTCATTAGAAGAATATATATTTCAATATACGATTTATTATTTTTTTTCTGAACAAAAAACAATTCTATTGTAGTTTGAAATCTTAAACCTGTTACTTATATTTTCGCTTACATTATGCTTTAATTTTCTTTCCAGAGCCAAAGCTTCAAAAAAAAAAAAAAAAAAAAAAAAACATGTGCAATTTCGAAGTAATTTAGCACAAAATCACTGAATGTTTTCATATCAGTAAGGAGCATTTCCTTCTCATTTATTCTATTCCCTCATAGTCGTTATTCATTTAATTCAGTGTTCATGTACTGCGCGATATTTGTCTAATTTTTTTTTGTTGCAGATTGTCCGGACGTGGGCCCGAACACGTAATCTCCTTGTTACGAAGAGAACGCTCTGCCGATCAAGCTACTCAGCTCTGTCGGTCATAGCGCAAATTAAAGTTATATGTTTGACCGAAAACCTTATTCTGGTTCTTTAAAACAGGTTTTTCGGCTAAAAGAAACAATTTTTAGACCTTGGGTCTATTTTTCGTCAGTAGCCAGCACCATAAGCTATAAAATTAGCCGTAAATCAAAGAAATCGATCAAGAATTGAGGGAAATTTGGCGTAGAAACCAAAAACAGGCTACAGAAATAATATATAAGGATTGGGATGAAAAAATACTTGCACATATTTACATTATATGTCCATCGAAAGCTCTGATTTTTCTGCTGAAGATGGCACCTGTTCGAAATTTCTAAGTAGAATAAAAAACGAGTTATGAACATTTTAGATCCATGTTCGAAGGCTTTCCTCAACTCAATACAGTATTTAGTGTATCATCTCAACTCCCTGTCGATAGCGACAATTGTTGTATTGTTGACTTTCTCTGCTTTTCGTGATTGTTCAAGGCTTTTCTCAAGTCAAATTTTGAAGTAAGATTTTTGCACAAAGATTGGCAAATAATACATGATTTGGCTGATGATTTTCCATTTAAACGGAACTTTAATGTAATTAATGGTTTTTATTATTATTTATGCTGATTGAACACTTACTCATTATCCAAACAACCAGCAAGCAGATCGCCAAACTTTTTGCAGAAAGATTTCCGTAGCTGATGCATTTGGCAGTTTTTTCTACGTTGCTGTTTTTTTTTCAAGCGAAGACTACGTCATAATGTTTCTCAGCTTTCACCATGTAAACAAAATATCGCCAATCAAAGAATTTTCAAAAGACTTTTTTTACTGTGTTAAATAATCAAGCAACTAAAATAGGCAAATCCATAAACAGCACAAAAACTTCCATTAATTTTCCTTTTTGCACAATTTCAAACAATCACCAAATTTTATTACTTATTTTAATAACATTTCGGATGAAACTGTTTAGCGTCATTTTATGGTGATCAAAAATATCTCAACATCTGGCGACGATATCTCTGTAGCGAAAATTAATATCATATCGTTTTACAAAGTAAGGAAAGAATGGGGGAGCATCATCGAAGGTACCCCGAAACGACTTTCGCAAATTCGGTAAAATCACACCAAGAGACACAATGATTGAAATTTCCCGAAATAACTAAAGCAAGTATAAGGGGATTACGAGCGCAGCTACTTTTTTTTAATCACTTCGTACTTCATTAGCCATACAAAGAAGGTTTTAGACTCCATGTTAAAAAAAAAGTATCAACAGATTAATCTTTTTTAACATGAGAAGATTATTTTCATGTTTTTTAAATTTGTATATGCTTAGATAAAGTGCTTTCGTTTCTAAATCAATACCACTTTGTTCTTTATACTTATTGCTATTTTAATTTTATGGGTAAGGAAGAAACTCGATTTTTAATCACGTCAAAAAGATGTGTTTTAAATTCTTTCACTTAAAACAGAAAACAAAAGCAAGTAACGATTTTTTCTAATAATTATTACTGACCCAGGCAACGCCGGGTATTTTTGCTAGTATATAAATAAGAAAGGACAATGAAAATTTATTTTTATGGATATGAAGAAAATACTCTTGAAATTTAAATTCTAACGAAAGTACGAAATAAATTTTGCTTACTGTAAATTGTAAAATGAGTTAAGATAAACGGGAAGTGCATATTTTTTATTCATAATCTAATAATCATTTTTCCCACGAATGATTAACAGTAGTATTGATTTTCTTTGATAAAAATGTAAACAAATGAAACAATAATTTAAATTTATACTAAAAAATCTACATTCATACATACATGAAATACACCGCTAGCTCAGTCAATTCCAGCCGAGGACTGCAGTTTCATGCTTATTAGTGCTAATAAGCACGACTGCTATTAGTGCTAATAAGCACGAAACTGCAGTCCTCGGCTGGAATTGACTGAGCTGGCGTAAGCACGGCCCTGGCTATAGGGCTGTAACTTACTGAATATACCTGCCTTGCCTGCAATATTCGAGTCGAACCGAACCATTGTTTCGGTCACTTGTCTGGTCAGTGCTAATTCTATATTAGCTACCAATTTATACATAGTTTTAACAGTTACAACAGGGTTGCCAGACGTATCGGATTTCAAGGGACAGTGATAAAGTGTCCCGCGTCCCGGGGAACTTCCATTCGGGACGGCAAAAATTCCGTTTTCCTCGCTGATAACAATATTTTACAGAACGAGACATCTCTTAAAGGGAAAAAAAACAAAGTAAAACAAAAAAAAAATGAAATAATGAGCAATAAGAAAATTATGTGGCAGCAAATGCCAAAACTGTTTTCGTTTTGATTTGGTTTGCATGTTTTTTGTTTTGGCGGCAGACCATGAGAAGTCAAATAGTTGCTTCTTCTTTGCTCATTGACAAATGTTGAAAATATAACTGGGGCCTCTGCGGCTCTGTGGTAGAAGCTTCGTCTTCTAAGCCAAGAGGTGTGGGTTCGAATTCCGCCGGTGCCCTGGGTGCAATTTCCTTCTCTTGTTTTTCAATGTTTTTTACTTATTTATTTTCAAATGTTCTTTATTTATGAACTTATTTATGTTTAAACATTTTTAATTAATTAATTTATATCATCCTTATATATTATTTCTGTAGCCTGTTTTTGGTTTCTACGCCAGATTTTCCTCAATTCTTGATCGATTTCTTTGATTTACGCCTTATTTCAAAGCTTATGGTGCTGGCTACTGACGAAAAATAGACCCACGGTCTGAAAATTGTTTTTTTCAGCCGAAAAACCTGTTTTAAAGAACCAGAATGAGGTTTTCGGTTAAACTTATAACTTTAATTTGCGCTATGACCGACAGAGCTGAATAGCTTGATCGGCAGAGCGTTCTCTTCGTAACCAGGAGAATGCGTGTTCGGGCCCCGTCCGGACAATCTGCAACAAAAAATTAGAGAAATATCGCGCATTACATGAACACTTAATTAAGTGACTAACAACTATGAAGAAATAGAATAAATGAGTTGGAAACGCTCCTTGCTGATATGAAAACTTGAAGTGATTTTGTGTTAAATTACTTCGGAATTGCAGGTTTTTTTTTTTTTTTCTTTTTAAGCTTTGGCTCTGGTAAGAAAATTAAAGCATAATGCAAGCGAAAATATAAGTAACAGGTTTAAGATTTCAGACTACAATAGAATTGTTTTTTGTTCAGAAAAAAATAATAAATCGTATATTGAAATATATATTCTTCAAATGAGTTTTTGACTCTTTGTACAAATAAAAAAATTACTACCTCAATTTGAAGGGTAAAATGTATATTTTTTCTTCTTTTTGCAAAAAAAAAAAAAAAAAAAAAAAAAAAAAAAAAAACAAATAGTTTATCACATTTTTACTACATTCGAAAAGCTACGCTTAAAAAATAGCATAGTTCAATTTATTTTGTATTTTAACCGTGCTGTTAAATGATGAACACGTGCTGCCATCTAAGTCATAACGGTTCAAGCAGTCTGCGGTAACAAATTGTAAAAATTTTCAAGAATAA
Organism: Uloborus diversus; assembly: GCF_026930045.1. Taxonomy (NCBI): domain Eukaryota; kingdom Metazoa; phylum Arthropoda; class Arachnida; order Araneae; family Uloboridae; genus Uloborus; species Uloborus diversus. The sequence goes on along the minus strand of NC_072738.1, from coordinate 63,861,655 downwards.
AAAATGTTTCTTCGATATCTTATCTTATATATTATTCCCTTCTCATTTTAAAACTTATCAGGCTGGCTAATGAAGAAAAATAGACTTACGGTCGAAAAATCAAGTTTTCGAAAACGCCCCTTGCTGTTTCAAAACCTTGATGCTGCCTGTAGTTCTTATGCATTTTTTAAAAGCAAAGTTCTAATGCAGTTTTCCATTTTTTACGTCGCTTTCGGCAAAAAAAAAAAAAAAAAAAGCCTGTGTGTGTTTTCATATTTTAATAAAGCTTAAAAGCACTGGACTTAGTTGTTCGGTTAAATTGATAAGTTTTTTTCGGTAGAGCGTTCGGCTCTAAACTATCTGAACTTTGGGCAAGTTTGGGCTGTCAGAAAGAATATCAAATTTATATTAGTATTACGCATTACATGTACTCATAACATACAAACGTAATAAAATAAATGCAGTGGGAATGCTACTTGGTGTTTCGACTCCTTTATGCAGGCTACAGTTATCATTCGGATAAGTTGACTGTTAGAGTGTTCTTCCTTTTTTTAAAGCTTTGACTACATCCAGACCACTCAACATAATGTAAGCATAAAAAAGTATTAGATTTACCTAAAGGAAATCTTTTTTGTGCAGAAAAACATTTTCATTGTATGCTGAAATGTAGATGTTTCTAATAGCAGTGTTCGACCTTTTGTACAAATGAAAAATACTACGCCAAATTAAAACTACGAGTTTCACCCAGTAAACCTTTATTTTTTTATTCCCGCGAATACGATATAAAGCATTAAAATTATTATCAACTTCATTAGCAAGAAATCATTTTCTACTCCTCTGCTTTCTGCTGGAAAAAAAAATACATTTTGTCTACGTTCGAAAAATTACACTTAAAAAACTGAATCAGTTCAACTGGTTTTGGTTTTGAATTTTAAGTGTTCGATTAAAAGAGAAACATGTGCGGGCATTTAAGCCGTAACTGTTAAAGCAACCTTCTATGTGAAATAGTTCAATATTCAAAGATAAAAACACTTATTTCCAATCTAATTTATTACTTCTCTAGAATGTTCGTTTCAATCGCTACGTGAGATCTTCGTCATTCTTTAATCAAATTCCATGCTTTTCGAATAATTTTAAATCGTATCATGCTGGTTAATGAAAAAACATAGAAGCATGATCTTATTATTATTATTATTATTACAGTCGACGCTCGATATAACGACCATCTCCGTCCCAGAGAAAAAGGTCTTTATAACGAGTGGTCGTTTTAAGAGGTATAAATTTAAAAAATGTACACCCTCATCATGCATGCCCAAGTAAATGCCCAAATGTTTTTTATCATAGGAATTTTTAGAAAAGTAGTGTGCAAAATATTATGACAGAATATTAAAAGTTTTAAAGTAGAAAATATAGGGAGGAAAATGTTACACACTTTCAGATCTGCTACTACTACTACTACCACAACAATTTCTGAAGATAAAACCAGAAACAGAGGTCTGCCTTTTTAGCAGACGTGATTTTTGTAAAAACTTATTTTCTGTTTCAGATATAGGTGATAAATTGTGTTTCTCTTGCTTTCCAAAGAAACATTTAAAAGTCCCTCGAGAACCCCAAATCGTTAAAAATATTAGATTCAAACACCAAACTACCAATACATCTGTCAACTCCCTTTTCTTAGGAATCTGGAATTTCCTCGATTTTTCCTCCCATTATTTTTCTGTGCTAGCTGTGGTGAATGGTAATCTCCCCTCCCCCCCCCACCCCTCTTAAAGTTGGATTTGACATTGAAAACTTCAAGCAGATGTCTGTAAACAATAATCAATGTCATTTTAAGCTACAAATTTGTTTTATTGGAAAGAACACAGGAAATAGCGTCCGCTGATTCGGTCGCTGTATTGGATTAGACGATACAGAACGGTCGTTATAACGAAAGCAAATTAACATAGAGTTTATAGAGACAAAGTTGGGACTTCTACCACTGGTCGTTATAATGAGCGTCGACTGTATTTTTTTTTTTTTTTTGGCAAAAAGCTTTTTTGCTGTTTTTTACTACGCATTCCTTCAATGAATAGCTTTCGAAAAGGAAGGCGCAATTGCTAGGTTTGTTGGGGTGTCGGGCTGTTAATCAGAATGGCGCCAATTCGAATCCGTGCCAATAAATATCTCTTTAATATTTCTTTTTTTCCCGTCAGATGCTCACATGGGCAGGACTGTATTTGCCACAACCTGTTTTTTTACATGCACAATTATTGCTTTTTCACGAGTCACTACTCATCCACACTTTTGATGATATTTATGTTTGAATTGAAAATATGTACGACCAAAAGGTGAGCGATGATCAAATTATCACAACGTTATATTTAACGAGGTTTTGTTACTGATGTCTTTAAATTACATGCCTTCTCTTCTGCGCTTACTTTTTTTTCGATTCTTCTTCATAATGTTCTTCCTTTGAAATTCTTAAAGAGTGAAATACCTTATGAAACGATTCGAAGCACAGTGCGGAGTTCCGCACGGGTCGACTAGTTTTAAATATTTTTATTTATTTATTTATTTATTTTTATTTTTTATTTTTTTTATTTATATGAAAAATTCTGTGTTACACCTGACACGCTCAAGCACACACACACACAGACAGAAGTAAATAAATAAATAAAAAATAAAAATAAATGAATAATAAAAAATAAATACATAATTTAAATAAAGAAATTAAAAGATCCCCCTCCCCACAATCTTTGATGGCGCAACTTGCGCCATAATCTGCCCCCTGTGAGCCTCCTGAGTGGAGGAACGCTTTCCAAGACCAACAAACATGCCGAAACAACCTGCGCTTCCTCACAACTGACCATCAAAGTCAATTTACTCAAACGGTAGCTTTTTGAAGCAACAACGGCAGCAAACAATACTTCTGGGGGGGGGGGGAACGATGGTATTGCAGAGAAAACGTTCCCGAAAAATCCAGGGGCTCGTCTTCTACCAAATAAGACCAGTTTAGCTTGGACGAGGTATCTCGTCCTCAACCATATGAATGGCATCCATCTTGGACGAGATATCTCTTCCTCAATCGCAGGCCGGCTAGAATAGCCAGATGTTATTCAAGGCCATGCGAGTAGAGGGGATACTGTAAATGACTGGTTGTCTTTTGAGAGTACGCAATATCTGGGAAATGGTTTGGTCTTAGAGAAAAAATTATAAGGACAATTTTGTAGAGAATTTTGAGATCTACAACTTTGGTCTGAGGTACTTTTCGATAAAATTTACCGTTTTTGAGAAAAATCCAAAAAACCTAAAATTTTGACCTTTGACCCCGAATAACTCTTTTAGCTCACATGGGATCGACGGGGACTTTTGGCACCTTATTTGTAATAGTAAACCCAAGGTCTCTAAAAAATTTGGCTTTGTCGGAATTTTTGTTATTTGATCACTATTTTTATGTCTAAATTGACCGGGCTTTGTAGTTGAAAAGTAAAATCAGAAATAACAACGTTTCAATTGCAAAAAAATTACAGATTTCTGCCTACACGTGCTTCTGGGTTACAAGGAACCTTTTTTTTTTTCAATGCGAAATAAGTGAGCTAATGGATGAAAAGTAGCTAACAAAAGTTCTATTTTTGTATATGTATGCAGAAGAACGTGCGAAATACAGGCTATAATATTTACGCGAGTCTCAACGCTAACCAATATTTCATAAAACCACGATACAAGTAAATATTTTCCATTCTTAAATTTTATGTTAACAGCTAATGTTATTTTATAACTTTGGTAAATCAAATTTAACCCCCACACGCATTTTGCAGAAGATTTTTCCACACTTCTACGCCGGGCTTTCTTCTTGAAACCTTATAACGGGATTCAAAATACCAGTTACCTTAATGCGTAGCAAAAAAGGGGGAAAAAAGCGCAACTTCTTCAAATGCTTCCTAAATTAAATCATCTTTATTCCATAAGAGGAAATTAATTTACCCGATGCAGAGCTAATATGGTAAATCATTCATCTGTCACTTTTTCCCCTTAAGCTACCGCGATGGATTAGTAAAATTAATGAAGACATAGCTCTTAAATCACAGCTAAAAGCCGAATATTTCTGCTTTTCCCTTAGGATTTGCACAGTCATCTGTCAAATCGGTCTTTTTTAATGATGATAACTCTGTTATGTTGCTGGTTGCAACTGAAAAACGAATATGCCGAGGGTTGCCAAATTAATGGGGACCCACTCCAAATTTTATATTTAATAAATATATCTTTTTTTATAAATTTGTGAAGGAAAAAACTTTTTTCCTTCACAACTTTTTTCTCACCTGTTTTTCAACCGATTTTCTTCATTTTTTTAGCAGCTATAACCTAGTTTTCGTGTTATCAATAAACAAGAATGTTCTGGCCATCGCAAAACTTCGTTTAAATCTATGTCATGAGTTCTTGGCTCTATCTTATTGTTAACATTTTGCAAACAGTAATATTTTTGTCTTTATAAATGCTTAATTTGTTGTAATCTGGCCATGTTTGGTGTTTATTAAACTAATTTTCGCTTAAAATTATTTTAATTCTTGAAACTTTACCTGTGTGTTGACTTTCCCGACTACTCACTATTTAACATTATGTTTATGGGATTGGCAAGAAATTGCAGAAATACTGCCAAAATATCATCTTTTTTGTCGCCGAATTTGGTTAGAAATTGGCAAATGTCGCCAAGCTTGGCGGTCGACATTTCGTACTTCAATGCTAATTATGAGATAAACCCTGTATACTAAGGCCCCTCTATATAGTAGCTATGTAGTAGGTGGATGAGGGGAAAAGTGAAATAGTGGGAAAAAGTGCAAAGGTGAAATATTTACTTTGCATTTAGTGATACCCATCTGGTAAAATTTTCATAGTATAGTTGCACATGTAGTCTATTCTACTCAGGAAAAAAGTACCGCGGAAGATAAAAGCATATGATAATACAGAAAGTTTTCAAAAATTGATACTCTTGTTGTTTGTTGTGAGTAAAATATTATTTTTGATATTATAAAATCATAAAGTTTTTGTTATTATCATTTCAAATATTAATTGAGACCTTCTAATCTGCCGTGCATTATTTAATTAATTAATATTGTTACAAATCCTGTAAATAGTAATTATTGTAGTAACGTAACCTGTAAATAGTTTCCCGTAATGAATATACAACCCCTTTTCATTCCGCTAAAGTATACGACCCCCTATTTCCTTTTCTTTTCATTGATAAAATTTGATAACGGTCTACGCATTTCTGGAAGCAGAAAGAATGTTGTGGAAACTTCTTCGATGTTTATAAAGGCGTCCTGCGTGATAAAAAAAGGGAGTTTCGATTGAGAATTTGTTCTGAGAGTGTATTAGCTCTGTTTATAGCGAGGCATTTCGCTGTGTTGTTTTCGTATTTGGAAGTAAATACGTGTGTAAACGTTGAGTTTACGGTGTTGTGTGATAATTGCTTAATTGCTGATGAATAATTTAGCAGTTGTTAACGATTTCTCCTGTACATAGTGTAAATAAAAATCCTGTGTTTTTATCAAGAACTGTGTCTTCATTTCAAGAAAGTGGAAGTCGCACCGAATCCGTTACAATTGGCGCCCAACGTGGGGCTTCTTCTGGACTTTCTTGGAGTAAGTGTGACTTTGGACATTTTTTCATAAAGACTTTTTTTGAATTAGGAGTTTATTTTTATTCTGATTACTCGCGCAATGGATGAACAATTAAAACAACTTCTTGACGCAATCACCTCTGTGAAGAGTGATATGGCGGCTAATCAAGAACAATTAAAAAGTGACTTGACTGCAAGTTTTACAGCTAATCAAGTACAATTAAAAAGTGACTTGACTGCAAGTTTTACAGCTAATCAAGAACAATTAAAAAATGATATGGCAGCTAATCAAAACCAATTGAAAAGTGATTTAACGGTGCTGAAAAATGACCTAGTTTCTAACCAAGAGGAAATTAAAAACGATCTTACTTCGGTAAAGACTGTGATGAAAAATAAATTTAATGAGATAGAGCATCGAGTTGATGCTATTGAAGGAAAGTTTGAGGCAGTTGAAGGCCGATTCATCGCAGTGGAAAATAAAATCGAAGAGAAATTTGAAGAAAAATTAAGTTCCGTTGAAGGCCGATGCAATGCTGTAGAAAATAAACTGGAAGAAGAAGATAGAAAATTTCATCAACTTAAAAAAATCATCTTAAAAGACCTGGAAAGGAGATTGGCGACCGCGGAAAGCAGCTCTGCACAGTTTGGCGCTCCCACATCGGTTGCTCGACCGTCCATTAAACTTGCCACATTTGATGGGAAAACTTCGTGGCAGGTTTACAAAACTCAGTTCATGATAGTGGCGGAAGCGAACGGATGGGACTCTGCTACCAAGGTCTGCCATCTTGCAGCATCCCTGAGAGGTGACGCAGCGGACATTCTGCAGACCCTTCCGGACGGCCAGCGCCTGGATTTCGCCGCCCTCACATCTGCGTTTTGGAGCTTCGCTTCGGTGAGAAGTGCCAGAAAGATTTCAGCCGACTCCAGTTGAAGTCCCGTTTCCAGAAAACCGGGGAAACCCTGCAAGAGCTAGCGGCGGATATCGAGAGACTGTCGCATCTTGCTTTTTGCGACTGTCCTGCGGATGTTCGAGACAACCTGGCACTCAACTACTTCATCGACGGAGTTCGGAATCCTGAGATCCAGAAGGCCCTCCGGATGGCGAATGTAAACGACTTGAAATCCGCTTTGATATATGCGATGAGATACGAGGCTGCCCAAGAAGCAACCCGTGTGGATCGCCATCTAATCCGGACTCAGGAAGCTGATGAGTCTGATTTCAGGTCGTCCCATCTCGCTGAACTTGAGAGACAACTCGGTGACTTGGCAAGACATCTGAACAGCATAACAGCCCAAAAGAAACAAGAGCAGAAGTGCTGGAAATGCAATAGTGAAGGGCACCTGCGAAGGAGTTGTCCTGCTCGACAAGCTACGCGAAGGAAAGAAATCACCTCCACCAGAGCTCTGCAGATTTCCTCTACTAGTAGTGGCAGTGATGGACTTTTCATTTACGCCCATGTAAATAGGAATCCTTGCAAACTGATTGTCGGCACTGGAGCCAATGTTACAATCGTTAGGACAGATGTGGCTCGTGAATTTGGATTGAAACTGTTGTGGACATCGCCACGCGTAAGTCTCCAGACTGTGACAGGTGACAAAATTGAGATTGAGGGTAAAGTGAACTTGGAAATAGTGTTTGTTAATGCCACCTACCATCATACGGCATTCGTTGCGGATATCACGGACCCCTTCATTCTCGGATTGGACTTTTTAAAGAAATACGACTTCACCCTTGACTTCAAGACTAATGAACTGCACTCGATGAGAGAAGACATAGCCGTCTTCAACGTTGAAAATGATGTAAAATCCGTTCATCAAATAATAGCCCAAACAGATTTGTCGATTCCCTCAAGGTCAGAATCATTAATACCTGGCTCCATTGAGGAAAGCAATAGTTTTCGGCTTGGACTCATAGAAAATCCTAACCTAAGCAATAGCCTAAAAGGAGTGCTGGTAGCATCTACGCTTGTGGACCTTTCTAAGGATGTAATTCCTGTGAGAGTCGCCAACATGAGTGAAAGGCCAAGGAATATCCGGAAAGGCGAAGTGTTAGCAACTTGTACTCCCGTAAACTGCATCATTAGAAGAATCAATTCACCCGAAACTGTGTCTTCTGAGTCCTTGACATCGAAGTTAATTGGGAGTGCACCCTTATCGAAGGATCAAAGAACTGCTGCGGAACAATTGGTGGACGACTTCAAGCATCTGTTTTCATCTACATCGGAGGATGTTGGCCGTACGAATTTAACGCAGCATAGGATTTACACTGGAGAACACCCCCTATTAAACAGCATCCAAAACGACTAGCGTTCGCTAAGAAGGAAGAGTTTGAAACCCTCCTGAAAGAGATGAAGGAGAATGATGTAATCGAACCCTCATCCAGTCCTTGGGCCTCTCCCACCGTCTTGGTCCGAAAGAAAGATGGCTCCACCAGATTTTGTGTCGATTACCGACGGCTGAATGAAATCACCAAGAAAGACAGTTACCCTCTTCCACGGATAGACGACACCTTGGACACTCTTTCCGGACACAAGTGGTTTTCGACCCTGGACTTGAAGAGCGGCTACTGGCAGGTTGAGATACACCCTGATGACCGAGAGAAGACAGCGTTTACAACTGGACAAGGCTTATGGCAGTTTAAAGTGATGCCCTTCGGCCTCTGCAATGCACCAGCTACGTTCGAGCGTCTTATGGAGACAGTGTTAAGAGGACTCTCTTACGAATCCTGTCTGGTCTACTTAGACGATATCATCATCGTGGGACGCAGCTTCGAAGAACATCTGGCAAATCTTAGGAAGGTGCTGCGAAAACTTAAGGAAGCCAATCTGAAGTTAAGTCCGTCCAAATGTAATTTGTTCCGCCGGGAAGTGAACTATCTTGGTCACATCATCTCTTCTGAGGGTGTGCAAACCGATCCAGAGAAGGTATCTGCGGTCAAGAGTTGGAGTCGTCCCGAAAACATCCATCAGCTGCGAAGTTTCCTGGGGCTCTGCACGTACTATAGGAAGTTTGTGAAGGGTTTTTCCAACATTGCACGACCTTTGCATAAGCTGACGGAGAGCAAGCAAAAGTTTGAATGGTCCAAAGAATGCGAAGATGCATTTCTACGACTGAAGGAGGCTTTAACATCAACGCCTATCCTCGCCTATCCTCAGCCTGAAAAACCCTTCATCCTGGACACTGATGCGAGCAATGAGGGCATCGGAGCTGTTTTATCCCAAGAAATTGACGGAAATGAACATGTCATCGCTTACTGGAGCAAATGCTTATCAAAGTCGGAGCGAAATTACTGCGTCACCAGAAAGGAGTTACTGGCCATAGTGAAAGCTGTAGAACACTTCCACCATTACCTCTACGGCCAAAAATTTCTGCTTCGGACAGATCATGCCTCATTAACTTGGCTTTTGAACTTCAAAAATCCGGAAGGTCAGATAGCCAGGTGGATACAGCGGCTCCAGGAATATGACATGGAGATCAAGCATCGAAAAGGGTTATCTCACGGTAATGCTGACGCTTTATCAAGGAGACCCTGTCCTGAGAACTGCCACTATTGTTCCCGAATCGAGAAACAGTATGGAGCGACTAGCCCTACCGCCTATCAGGTGACAGTGACTCCAACATCATCAGAACCTGATCCATGGAGTGACGACCAAGTTCGAAAAGATCAACTTGAAGACCCCGACATAAAACCAATTTTGGAGTTCATGGAAAGTGACAGTCGGCGCCCTAGCTGGCAGGACGTTTCCATCTTCAGCCCTGCAACAAAAAGATACTGGGCTTTATGGAACTCGCTCCATTTACGGAACGGCGTGCTACACCGAAAATGGGAATCTGATGACGGCAAAACGTCTAGGTGGCAGCTACTACTTCCCCGATCAAGGATTTCAGATGTTCTGAAAGAACTGGGGGAAGACTGGAGGACATTTTGGTGTCTTGAAAACCCTCAATAAAGTTCGGGAGCGCTTCTTCTGGAGCAAGGCGAAGGATGACGTGGAAAAGTGGTGCCATTCTTGTGACGCCTGTGCTGCTCGTAAAGGACCGAAGAAAAGAAGCAGAGGGAAGCTTCATCTGTACAACGTTGGAGCTCCTTTCGAACGAATTGGGATCGACATCCTGGGTCCTCTACCAAGAACTGCTGTTGGGAACAAATACATTCTTGTTTCCATCGACTATTTCACCAAATGGCCCGAAGCGTATCCCATTCCAGATCAAGAAGCTACCACCGTAGCAGAGACTCTAGTTCAACATTGGATCTCGAGATATGGAACACCTTTGCAGATTCATTCCGATCAAGGGTGGAATTTCATCTCTGCTGTGTTTAAGGGCCTATGTCAAATTTTCGGAATTGAGAAAACTAGGACAACACCACTACACCCACAATCGGACAGCATGGTGGAGAGATTTAACCGCACAATCCTGAATAATCTCTCGCTTATGGTATCCAGAAATCAACAGGATTGGGACAAGAAGATACCTTTGTTCCTGTTGGCCTACCTCAGTGCTCAAATCGGTCTCAGTTTACCATTAAATATTATCGTTAGTAAACAAAAATCAACTTGGAAAAGTATCTATTTCTATGAATAGTTAATATTTTAATGGAGTTTTTAATGTTTTTTTTTTTAGCTGGAGGATTGTTTTAATTATCTTTTTATGTCATGTAATGGTTTAGTTTTTTATTTTGTTGATTATTTGACATTTTAAAAGGTTAACCTACTGGTTTGGTTTACATTTTTTTAAATGGAGCTTTTAATCATATATAACTGATTGTTTTGTTTCAAAGTTCATAAAAAAACACAAATGACACGCACACACACACACACACACACATATATATATATATATATATATATATATATATATATATATATATATATATATATATACAAAACAAGTAGTGTCTATGTAAATTAGGCAAAACATTGTGACAATGAGTAACAGTGGCACTATAATCTTCAAGATCGAAAATGCGTAAAAGCAAATTACTCTAACAATTTAAAATAAAAATTTTAAATATTCAGAAAATTTCTTCTATATTTACTTTTTTTTCTTGTAGTGCTAACATTTTAGTGGTTTACTTTTTTCAGAAAAAAGCGTAGCGTTTTCAAATATAGCATATCAAATTCGTGTAGAATAGCAATAAAAGTGCTATTCCTTTTTTTAAGAAAAAATATTATAATTTTATTAAGAGAAAACTGTAATAGAGTACTCAAACGTACAGTGTAAAGATTAAAGATTTTTTTTTTTTTGAGCTACTGTAGTTCACATAAAAAAACTTTGCTACAAAGTGTTGTTTAAAAATAATAACTTTAACAAATAAAAGTATAAATCTCTGAGAAAAAAAACCTAAAACGAAGAGGAAGAGTAAACCTTTACAAGGAAAAATGTTTTAAAACCAATTGTGAAAACATTTTTCAAAGATTATTACGTACATTGCTAATCGTTATTTGATTATGCAACTGTAAGAAGCAGACCCAAACGAAATACACTTTCAGGAAATCAACAATATTATCAAGGAGTCTTTCGTAAAAAAACGTCAACTTGTAAAAGTGAGATTGAAACTAGTAAAGATTCCTTTTCTCTTCACAGTTGGTGTTGAAAAAAGTCATTAAGTGGATTCACAACACTGCTGATTGCAACATTGTTACTGTATCTTTTAACATTCTATCTAGTTTATCAAGTGAAGTCTTTTTGCGATGTTCATCACAAAACAATTGCAACTTGTTGAAAATAACTATGGACATTATATGCTTATTAATGTTTTTTTCATTGACTAGAAGTATAGGAGACTTTTAAAGTAATAATAGTGTAATTAGTAAACAAGATAAACACGTAATAAATAACGAAATATAACATTGATCACATTTTTGAAAACTCAAACTGCCACTTTTTTATAACACTTTTTATTGTACTTTTTAGAACATTTGTGGAGCATTTATCTTGTTCCCCGCACACGTGCTAGTGCAATACTTACATTCTAAAATCCCGAATTTACATGAATGACCACTGGGCAATGGATGGCTTTCGACCGAGGGTAGTTCTAAGATCATACTTTGTAAAGGCGTTTGCGTATCGACAGCGTTCAATGATCTTGGTTAAAACATCACCAGTATTATCATATTGGGGGATTTTAGGAACTTATAGTGAAGGAAAGCTTTTAACCTCTTAAGAAAAATATGCTTTGCAGAAAAATATGAAAGTATCCGGTGTTCAAAAAAAGCATATCCGGAATATGCTTTTAGTATATACAGCGCAACAAACCAACTTTTCGCTATCCATCATCGTTGCAAGAAAGAAAGCGATGATTTCGTAACTGTGCTCAAATACGCTCCCAAGTGTTTCCTCAATCTGCTTTCAAATGCTTAGCAGATAATTACCACTCACAAACCAAGGGTAAGAATAACTAGATTGTCTGGTACATTGCATGCATTCTCAAATGAGTTTCCAAATTTAAATTTTACAAATATCCTTAGCAGAACACATTAAGTACACTTTCAGAACGGAATTAAAAACAGTTTAGTACATGTTCCTTATAAGGGAGCATATTTGTAATACGTCATAGCACACATTCATTCAACTAGAACACTTTTACTGAATTGAAATATTCCAAACGTATTCCCGATTTGAGCTGGGAATTAGCAGTGAAAAACTCTATTAAGATATATTAAACTGAAGCTTTGATATAAAACAACTGAATGTAATTCTGTCCAAGCATAAAAGGACAATTATTTTGAAAACAGATAAACGTGTCTAAATCATTAAATGGACATTAAAAATGCAAAACAGTGACCTTAAAAGTATGTTCGCTTTTGAAAAGGGCGTATAAAACCATCTCTGAAAAAATAAATTTGACTCTTCGATTAAAATTTAAATTATGTTTTTAAAGTTTTGCACATTTAATTTTACAGATTTGTGGTAGAAATAACTTCCCTGATAGAACATTCGATAAAATGTTATTATTATTCAGTTTCCTTTAAATTGTGTACGTGTCTTTATCCCTAATGTCTTAAATCGGGCAACAACCCAATCAATTCTTATTTCCTACTGATTTTGCATTTTGCCACAATACTGTAGCTGTTATCAAGTAGAAGGATTAAAGGAAGGAAGAGGAATTATGTAGGTTTTAAAGTAATATTTTGGGTTTTAAACTTAAACACTGACTTGATTCTGACTGTTATTTTTGTGTTTGCTGCATCTTACGGGTACATCTATCCATTACTGAAAATCAACGCCAGATTCGGATGTTGTTCAAGTTCATTACTTATAATTTTATGATGAGTCATATTAACTGCGAAACTCGTATTCCAATTTTGGCAAGATGTTTGGCAAACTTTTCCCAGTTAAGGAAAACTTTGAATGCATTTTATTGAAAAAATGAATTTATCAAATCAGAATTCATTGTTGTAAATACGATCCTTGATCAGTTGTTGATGAAACAAAGTATGTGAATTTTGTTTAATATCTTGCACACAATCATTGCATGAGAACTCTTCTGAGTAAGATGCTTATAACATTTTCTACAACAAAAGGAGTGACCCAAAATTTCCAATGTTGAGGTTTTTCGAAACGGTTCAAAACTAGAAGTACCGATTAAAAGAAAATATTCTATGTTTCCCAAAATCTATAAGGAAATGTAATTCAAAAAAGGATTTTTCTCATAAAAGAGACACCAAAGTAGCGATAGTAAACATGCAATGATTAAAAGTACAAAGGGTTAAAAAAAAAAACAATTCAGCATTAAACTTTAGATAGAAAAAATTGGGTATTTCATCTCTGTTTATCTTACTATTACCCTACTAAGTTGGGTTACTCAAGGAGATCTTGTAATTTATGAAACATAAATTACACGAAATTAAACTTATCAAACTCAAACTTCAGATAACAGGCAAAAATATGTCAGTTTTGTAAAATTGGTTATTTCATCGTTGTCTTACTTACAATTACACTACTAAGATGGCTAACACGAGGAGACCTTGTAATTTATCAAACATAAAGTACACGTCGAAAGCTTTTCTCTTACACACACCAATACTTTTCTTTAAAATGTGGTTAAAGTTTCAGCCTTTTTTTGATCGTCAAAAACTGGCAAACATTAATAAGTTAGGTATTTCACCGATTAATGTACCTTTTCCTTTTGTCTTTTACATTAAGAATGTAATTTTCACATATCAGATGACTCTGTTTCTGATCTTCGCATAGAAATGTACATTCTGCCACTATCTGCAGTTGTATACAAAAGGTTTTCGAAAAGAATATGTTTTGTATTACATAGTGAAAGGAAAGAAATCTCTACGTCTTTGTTGTTTTGATGATTTCCTAGTTTCGAAGACGTAGTCGCTTTTTCTTCTCGAATAAATGCGGAGTGAAAAGTCGAATGGTGTAATATCAAGTTTCACAAAACTTCCAACCAGCGTTTCTTGTGGAATGGAAACATTTGCAAATATATTTCTGTCTATGATTTTTTCTCTTAGCATTTCAAATCATCTTGAACGTGTATGGGTAATAGAATTTGAATGAAATGAAAGAAATGAAAGCATGTATCATGCCGAATAAACATTTTTTACGAAAAATATCCATATTTAAAGTTTTCGTCCAATTTAACATTTAAGTATCAAAACAGCCCAAAAAACACAAGACTATGCCAGAGAAAAAAGAATACAAATTTAGAAAACATCTATTTCGGTACTGTTCCTTTTCAGTAAGTTATCGCCAGGGCTAAAGCAGAAATACACCGCCAACTCAATCAATTCTAGCCGAGGCTTCCAGTGTCTTGCTTATTAGCACTCATCAGCCCGACTTAGGAAATGTTTGAGCTGTAGGTGGAAAACCTCTTACGGAAGCCAAGAGAACCAAACAAACTGGTAGCTAATACAGAATTAGCGCTATCCAGACGCGCGACCGGTTCGGTTCACCTCGATGATTGAAGGTAAGGCATGGTAATTTGAGTAAGTTACCGCCCTATTGCCAGGGCTAAGGCAGAAATACTCTCCTTTATCAAGGCATAAAATATAGATGCCAGAGAACCAAAAACACACGTGGTTTATTTGGTGTACTTGATCTGCGCTGCTTTCATATATTTTCAAACCTTTCTCAGTACACTGATGAAGAAGCTCGTTTTTAAGTCCTTGAAACAGCTTTTTGCTGAAATCCTTACCATTTTTATCACTTTCAGTTGTACACTTTTACACTGTAAAAACAATTCAGAAACGTTCCTTGAAAATTATGGGCAGCTAATGTGCTCGATTTCTGACAATAACATATCTTGCAGAAAACAGGAACGTTTTCCTCTAAAAATTAGTAACCTTTCTAATTAATTGAAAAGACCTTTTGAAGCAATATTGCAACCATGGCCAATGCTAAGACGGAATCGCAAGTATAGTACCAAGTATCTCGCTTGCCAGCACTGCTTGCAAAGCTACGGAGTCCAGAGACGTCTTCATTCGTATGCGGATCTTAGTGTATGTTGACGGCCCGTAGTCTAACTGAAGCCAATACATTTTGTAAATATGCTGTGCTAATCATTTGACTGAAAGCTAAAAATATTTTTCACAACAAGCAGAAGTCTGCATTCAAACAACTTGCAGCAATTCCGGAAACTTTTTGACATGGATGCTTGATATGATACACCAAACGGTCCGGTTAACGCATCCTGAGACAGAAGTTTCTCAGATCTAATTTTAACAGCTTTATTGAACTTCAGTCGTGCCCGCTTAGTGGAATACCAATTTCCCTCCAAAAATTATTCTAATAAGCGGGATATTCCATCAAAGGGAATTAAAATAATAAACAGCAATGGTTTGGTACAGTCTTAGAAAAAATAAACGAAACACTCGATCGTATTCAAAGACTATTGACACTAGAGACACGTGTAAGATGTTGTAGTTTCAGGAATAAAGCGTTCTACAAAATTATGTTAAAAAATTGTTGTTAAGGGGGTCGTCTTCATATTAAAACGAACATCAACTTCAAATTTTTCTATGAGAATCCCCTTTTTTATCACATGGTTGTGATCAGCATCCTTTTTTAATTTTATATACAAAATTTGTTGAATTCGATCCAGCCGTTACTTCAGAATCGAGTTTTGAAAAATTCCTCTCGTAATGTTAAAACGTAATTTGATATTTTTGCTCATAACACAAAAACTAGATTAGGCACGGCAAAGAGTGTTTTTTTATGTCAAAATATGAATCGACCCAATAATAAAAACATCCTTTTCAACAACAAAAATGTAAATTTAATTTTTTTTATAGATTATTATAATATTTTTTCAAAAACATATGATCTGAAACCATATTAAATTTTAACAGAGAAACAATCTAGAAGAGCTCTTATGAGGGAATCCAAAATTTGAGCTCAAAATATTCAGTAGTTTTCGCGCTATGCTTAAAAATTCATTTTTTCTCACTTTAGGGGACCGTATACTTTTTTAAAACAGAAATTATGAAAGTTAGTTTCTTCGTAAAAAAAGAAAAAATTGTTCAACAAAATAAGAAAACCAATTATAACGTGATTTTTCTGCATTATAGTTACTTCTATGAATTTTTTAAATGTATAAATATATTCGCTGTTTCTGCAGAAGAACAACACAATATTGCAACCTTCAGTTTTTCAAACGTCAAAGTGTAAATAATGCGAAACACTATTTCATTGACCAATAAAAGAATATTTTATAGACTTTTTTAAATTAAAAGCTACACTTAAAATACTTTTGTCTTTTTTTTTTCTTTCTGCGTTTAGCCATTGCCTTTTGTAAAACAATAACTCAGAAAACAAAAATTAACCTGCACAACTTTTTCATAGAAACATACAATAAAACCTCATTTTCTTGCTAGTCATGTTGCAATAGGCAGTGTTGAATTAATGGCTCTTACCGGTGATAATTTGCTAAAAGGGAAAATTGTTGCCTTGTCTAAATCGGGAAAAAGCACTCGAAAAATAGCCGACAGTGTGAAGTTTCGCCTTTAACAGTATCCAGATGGGTCAATAGGTAATATTTGCTCTTAGATAAAGTTACTGGTTTTTAGGAATTATTATTATTATTTTTTTTTTTTTTTTTTGGAAAGTGTTTGAATAATTTTCAATGTGTTAAGATCTAGGAGAGGAAATGTCAGTCGCAGTAGTGGGCCGCGCGCTTTGAGTCGTATCTTGCACGAAAGTAGTCGTTGTGGCTAATTGTGAACTTTTTGAGCAATCACGATTGCTTATTGCTTTCATTTGACTGTTTTTGAGGTTCTTTGATTTTTCCCACCGCCACCCTCTGCAGCATCACCGTGGACAGGCGGGCTCCTCACGCAGCTGCTCCTATAGCGAAAGCCGTCTCCAGGTTGAATCCATGTCCTACACACACGCGCATACATACAAAACTACACAAACACATATACATACAGACACTTACACATATGCACACAAAAACCTACACACACACACACAACACAAAACTACCCACACTTTCATGCCTGCACACAGACACAAACACACATGCCTACACACACATACCCCATACACAAAAACACACATATCCCCCCCCCACACACTCGTGATTGCGAAAAACATAATTTGAATTCAAGATGTCAAAATTCAAATTATTATTTTTTTTTTGACTTCGTCAAAGATTTAATAAAACATTAATTTGGGTGTCAGATTAAGATGAGTTTTTTCTATTCTTAATTATAATTTAAATATTTTTTTCTACTTACTTTCTCTGTCATTGTCCGTGCATTTCACATTAAAATCATTCTCGCAAGGCAAACATAAAATTTCAAATCTTCTTTTTTGAATAACATGGAAAAATATGGAAAAAGAAAGAAAGTTATAATAAATTATTGTTATCAACTACTAAATGCCTATCTTATATTAAATGCATGTTCTTCAGAATCCAATGTCTGAATATTCGTCTTCAACTTTATGACACTGGAACTAATTCTACCTCCTGATCTTATTCTTTTAGCAAACAACTGGCCACATACACCAGCTTCGCGGGCTGGAATGTGGCCCGCGTCTTCACTGCGATATAATTGCGGTTTGGTTATCCCATTCGGAGGCTGCTGTTGGTCCGAATAATGAGCATAAACGCCTTGAACTTGGCTTAAATGAACAATGAAGCAGATGTCGTGTCATTGAAGCTGAGAGTTCCTAAATACTGGTGGATGAAGAAAATTTATCTGACCAGTGAGAGGCCGTAAACATACAGCAGATAAATTTACTTTACCTACCAGTTTGTTCGCACTCTCAGCTTCAATGAGGTGACTTCTGCATCCCTCCCGATTGATTCCATTCCAATTTGTGAAATACTCAGCAAGATGGAAATCGCAACCTCTGGATCGCTTAAATCGACTGTCGGGTATGCTGCGTGTAGTTTTGCTACAGGTGTGACAGTCTGAGGCCCGATACTATGGAAAATGTTTGTTTACAAGTATATGGTGCGCGAAACTTTGTTTGCAAGTGCAAAGTTATGAAATTAGAGAAATGACAAGAAGTCTAATTTTGGTTCACCTTGGTTTAAGATAAAATAACTTTTGTCTTTTTTAATTACGGATTGGACCCTCTCGAATCTCGTTAATAGAAACAGCATTGGGAAATTACTTTTCTAAATTGCTTTTAAGGGCAATTACATGTTTAATTAAAACCGCCTATTGTGTTATGCTTTTTAAGTAATACCACGCATTATGATCTTGCGCATCAAATTTAGATTTTAAACAAATTCTCGTTTTTGGATTACAAAAAAGGCGCTAAAACAATTACTGTGTTTGTTCACTGTGTTAATTCAAAAAACCAAATTTTTACCAAATAAAGTTCGAGTATGAACGGTTTGCTCATTAACGGGTATTTATATTCTCCTGTTTCTGTTTTATTTTTTTGTTTGATACTTCGTTCAAAATTTTCATGGAATAAATGGACCTTGCTTCGCTCGTGTCTCCAATCTATTTGATGCTGCGTTTTCCCACGTTGTGCGGTATATCTTTTTTATATTTATGTGTGCGATAGCCCAAATTTCTGCCGATGTTCTGCGAAACTAAAAACGCTCAACTCCATTTTACATCAAAGACTTTCCATTTATTCCAAAATGAACCTGTAACATAGGTGAAATACATTTATCAAACATATTCGAATCATGACTCTAGGTATAAGGTTGGATTTTTACATTGCATTGGATTACATTTCTATGAGGTTTGAATGATTATATAAGCAATCCAATAGGTTCATGATAGATAAAGTCAAAAAGTTCCATTACTTTTAATTTGTCATTGCTCGATTTATAAAACAACGATCTATACGATGGATCAGCCAAACCCCATCCGTCTTTCCTAGGTTAATCCAGATAAACAAAAATCAGTAAATATTTTAATCTTTTTTTCAAAAAAAAAATTCGACCCTAAATCGCTCTGTGGCGCAACATTATCGGCCAAAAAGTATCGAATTACGGAAAAAAAGAGAACTTAAAAAAAAATCATGCATTGAGCTGGATAATCTCGAACTTTTTTTTGTGCACACTCCGTTACTTGATAAGCCGTGACCTTGAAAGATGCGTTTTCAATGTGGTGACGATCAATAAAACGTTTTTCGTTAATAACTCCTGTTCTACTGCACAGAATTCAATGAAATTTCGTACATTGGCTGCATTTTGCTGTCTAAACATAATTATGTAGCAAAAAATAGGGGTTCCTATTTGAAAATCAGGAGTTTGTGCTAATTTTGCTTTGTATATGGTCAATTATCAAAATTTTACCTAAGTAGTTTTAAAGAAGATTTTAAAACCAAGACGGATGACCCCTTTCTTTCCTTTCTAGCATGTATAATAGCCGAATAATTAAAAGTGTTTCGTTTTTTTTCTATGACTGTACATTGAAAATGTATTACATTAAGCGGGATATTCTTTTGACCGACATTAAAAATAGCGGGCTTGACTGTACCGGTTTAAAGAACCACTTAATATGATATTACTAGAAAATTTCAATGAATAGCTGTTACCTAATCTCGCGAATACCGCTGAAAAAAGATGACCTTTCCTGATCGCACCCCCTTCTTACATTGGCACCTGCCCCGCGAGATTGCTGTAAAAATAACATTGAGAACTGCTGGTTTAGTTAAAGGATTGTTCTATAAGTACTGGGAAAAGGTGTTACAAAGTGTTTTAAAACAAAAAGCACGTGCCAGTGGGAAAATAATGCATTCAAAAGTGCTGAAAAACAGTGCAGCTCCAAACAGGTGTTCTGAAAAGTGCTCGATTTTTTTTTTTTTTTTTTTTTTGAATGTTGTTAAAAAAAAAAAAAAAAGGTACTGGTTCTGGAAATGGGGGAGCTTTGAGTTTCAAAACTGGCTAAATTTCACCTAAGCCGATAAAAATTCGAGCTAAAAACACAAATTACTTCCGCCGTAATTAAATTAGAGCATTTAAACAAATTGCGTAGAAAGCGGGAAAACAGGTGTTCTGAAAAGTGCTCGATTTTTTTTTTTTTTTTTTGAATGTTGTTAAAAAAAAAAGGTACTGGTTCTGGAAATGGGGGAGCTTTGAGTTTCAAAACAGCTCTGATTGAGTTTTTAACTCTTTTTATCACTTTGTAACCATTGCATTTGTAGTTATTTGTATTGGTAATTATTATATTTTCTACCTTTTATTAAAGCTCTAAATAAGTTAATTAATTATTAATTAATTATGATAAAAATATTAGTTGAAACTATGAATTATTATAATTAATTTTGAAGTTGTATAATTTCAAGTTAATCATTTAAATATTTTCTGCTTAACAGTATATGATGTTGCTATTTAGTCACTTTAGGAGTCATCCAATCTTGGATGAGAAGATCGTATTCATATATTCATGAAAGAAAAAAAAACTTATAAGATAAATTTTAAAAAACTTAATTTAAAGTAAAAATTTAAGAATTTTTTCCCTTTCTTTAAGATCACTTTTTTATATAAATAAAAAGTAATATAAAGCTGTAACTAACTGTAGAAAAACTATAGCCGGGTAAAAATCTCTTAAAGCTAAATGCAGCAAAAAAGTCCTTGAAGCGTAATAACCTGATCTTTAGGATTTTAGATAAAGAATCTTCGTGCGTTATAAACTTCGAAAAGAAACTTTCAGAGCTATAAAAAGTTGAATCGATTTATTTTTTTAAATCGATTATTCAGAAAAAGTTATTTATGAAGTTCGACTTTGAGAAGTGAAAGCCTCTCGATATGAAATATTCATTCAGTGTACGGTTCGATGTTTACTTGTTTTTCATACTTTAAGTTTTATTCTATTGTTTTTAGCTTATTTCGTTTAATGATAAACTGTTTTTTTCTTTCAATGATAAGTATTAACTATAATCATTGAGAACGCTGCCAACTAAGTTAAAAAAATTATTTGAAGGTTTTAAAACACGTATGAATATTTAAACGCATTTTCAAAAATAAGAAATCGCCTTTTTGAAGATTTTTAACATTAAAAATCAGTTTTGAATTGTAATAAGAAATGTGACTAGTGAACTTAGAAATTTAATAAACGAGTAAGATTAAAATATCACGAAATAATTTTGCACAAAAAACAAAATATATTCAGTTGTATTCAAATTATATTCTACATAACACTGAAATGAACTTTTGAACAGCAGATACTAAAGCACATATAAATGAAGTTCAGTACATGAAAAATGCATAATGTTTCGCAGTTTGTAAGTTGAGTACAGATTTTATTCTATTTATTAATTTATTTTTATAGCAATATATGGTTAAATACTATCTTAATAATAATATGAACGATTCACTTTCTCAAGATAATTAATGTTAAGTACTTTTAGAAACTGAATAAGTTTTGAGCTTCCTCCCAAGCTCAAAACAGCTTTTTCTAGGATAGATTATTTTGATAAAATTAAATTGCAATGTAGTTATTATTCCATTTCTGTAGCTTGTTCATTTTTTCACTGGAGCAAATCCTGGAATTAATAGTTTATTAATTCCATGATATCGTGAACAACGATTCCTTTTTTTGAAAAAAAGAATGGGGAGGGGGAGAGCTCTTATGTAGTCTTTTCCTCCTTTTAATTTAGTAGTAATATATTTTCCTTTCTATTGCTATTTCGCACTAGGGGAAAAAACATTATCATTTTAATTATACTTCCAAATAAGTGTAAATTTAGAATTCATATTTCCTGCAAAAATATGTTTAAAAAAATTTATAATTTCGAAATAAGTTGAAGAGTATGTGATAGAGGTCTCATAATTTAATTTGAATCTTTATTAAGGCTTAGTAGTTTATGAATAATTTTAAGTATTGCTTTCGGTATTGGCAGCGAAGAGCAAATTTAGAGTATAATATTTTTACCATTTTGTCCTCAAAAAAAAAAAAAAAAAACGGAATGAGAGGTGGGGGAATGTTTTTCGCAGAAACGCATCACATTAGTATATTAAACATATGAAAGGACAGTAGACTTGTTTATTTTGTATTAAGCTATATACTTCACTAAATGCAAAGGACATGAATATCGTAAAACTTACTAGCTGCGTTGCCCGGCTTTGACCGGTCTACCTAGAAAATAAAAATAGTGTCAATTTACGTATATTCAACAATCAGGCTTAAATAAAAGAAGAAAAAAAATATCATGCAAAATTTCCTTTCCAAACAATGATGACAGAAAATAATTTTAAGAAATTAAAGGGAGAAAGATGGATTTAAAAAACATATTCATGGAAACACAAAATAAAATAAGTTTAATGCATTAAAGTGAGAAAGATGGAATGAAACAGTGTATTCAAAAAGCGTGACCGTGGAAACGTCAAAATAAAATGGTTAACAACTTGAATGGAAATG
Organism: Uloborus diversus; assembly: GCF_026930045.1. Lineage (NCBI taxonomy): Eukaryota > Metazoa > Arthropoda > Arachnida > Araneae > Uloboridae > Uloborus > Uloborus diversus. The sequence continues at coordinate 63,839,290 of NC_072738.1, read as the reverse complement.
AAATTTTCTGAACTTGATTTAAAAATGGTTATAAGTGTTCATCCTTTTGAGATGGAAGCTTAGTTTTTCAACCTTAGGTGGAGATAGATCTGGAGTAAAACTGTCGCTGTATTCAACGGTGTCAAAAAGAAAACAGTGGGACAATTCCTTCATTTTTATTCATAGATTTAATGAAGAAAGTAGTGGCTAAATTTCACCTAAGCCGATAAAAATTCGAGCTAAAAACACAAATTACTTCCGCCGTAATTAAATTAGAGCATTTAAACAAATTGCGTAGAAAGCGGGAAAACAGGTGTTCTGAAAAGTGCTCGATTTTTTTTTTTTTTTGAATGTTGTTAAAAAAAAAAAAAAAAAAGGTACTGGTTCTGGAAATGGGGGAGCTTTGAGTTTCAAAACAGCTCTGATTGAGTTTTTAACTCTTTTTATCACTTTGTAACCATTGCATTTGTAGTTATTTGTATTGGTAATTATTATATTTTCTACCTTTTATTAAAGCTCTAAATAAGTTAATTAATTATTAATTAATTATGATAAAAATATTAGTTGAAACTATGAATTATTATAATTAATTTTGAAGTTGTATAATTTCAAGTTAATCATTTAAATATTTTCTGCTTAACAGTATATGATGTTGCTATTTAGTCACTTTAGGAGTCATCCAATCTTGGATGAGAAGATCGTATTCATATATTCATGAAAGAAAAAAAAACTTATAAGATAAATTTTAAAAAACTTAATTTAAAGTAAAAATTTAAGAATTTTTTCCTTTTCTTTAAAATCACTTTTTTATATAAATAAAAAGTAATATAAAGCTGTAACTAACTGTAGAAAAACTATAGCCGGGTAAAAATCTCTTAAAGCTAAATGCAGCAAAAAAGTCCTTGAAGCGTAATAACCTGATCTTTAGGATTTTAGATAAAGAATCTTCGTGCGTTATAAACTTCGAAAAGAAACTTTCAGAGCTATAAAAAGTTGAATCGATTTATTTTTTTAAATCGATTATTCAGAAAAAGTTATTTATGAAGTTCGACTTTGAGAAGTGAAAGCCTCTCGATATGAAATATTCATTCAGTGTACGGTTCGATGTTTACTTGTTTTTCATACTTTAAGTTTTATTCTATTGTTTTTAGCTTATTTCGTTTAATGATAAACTGTTTTCTTCTTTCAATGATAAGTATTAACTATAATCATTGAGAACGCTGCCAACTAAGTTAAAAAAATTATTTGAAGGTTTTAAAACACGTATGAATATTTAAACGCATTTTCAAAAATAAGAAATCGCCTTTTTGAATATTTTTAACATTAAAAATCAGTTTTGAATTGTAATAAGAAATGTGACAAGTGAACTTAGAAATTTAATAAACGAGTAAGATTAAAATATCACGAAATAATTTTGCACAAAAAACAAAATATATTCAGTTGTATTCAAATTATATTCTACATAACACTGAAATGAACTTTTGAACAGCAGATACTAAAGCACATATAAATGAAGTTCAGTACATGAAAAATGCATAATGTTTCGCAGTTTGTAAGTTGTGTACAGATTTTATTCTATTTATTAATTTATTTGTATAGCAATGTATGGTTAAATACTATCTTAATAATAATATGAACGATTCACTTTCTCAAGATAATTAATGTTAAGTACTTTTAGAAACTGAATAAGTTTTGAGCTTCCTCCCAAGCTCAAAACAGCTTCACACAAATCCAGGAAATATCTTTGTAACAAGACGCCAGTTTTCAAAGCAGCGGTTTTATAGCTTGGTGGGTATAAAAATACGGGAAATGATCCAGACGTAAAGTTGTCTATTTTAGCACCTCAGAATTATATTGCGGAATGGAATGGCGGGTCACAAAATTCGTTTTCTTTCTCGTTTTGACTATAAAATTGTTTCGACTTTTACCAGGCTTTCTTTGCATTCACGTTTTACATACTGTGTAGTATTACAGTCTTTCGTATAATACCGAAAATAAATGTACTTAGATTAAAAAGGGTCGGTTTACCGACTTCCTAACCTTTTTTTTTTTTTTTTTTTAACACAGTACTTGCACTATAATTTTAAACATAGTTTTATGCTAAATATAATGTCTGAAAAAATCATCACCGCCAAAGACTTCTAATTTTTTTAATATCTTGAGGGTTCCAACTAGGTCTAATTTCTAGTTAGTGGCAGTTTCCAACGGTATGGCATCCCCAGTATTTTCCATCATGCTTGTTCAAAATTACATGCAAATTAACCATTTGTCAAAAAGCATTTTTCTACCTTTTGAAGCGACTTTTACAGGATGACAAGAAATAACTTGGGCACACATACAACGTTAAAATTTTAATACTAATGAAAATATTAAGACTAAACTTTAGAATTACTATGAATACATACATTATTTCGTCTGATAAATGTACAAGTTTTTAAAGTGGCTACCTTTAGCCTTAGTACAGGAGCTTTGAATGTGCCACAAAATTTTCGGTTATGGGCTGCAGCTCACTTACTGATATTTTATCCCGTGCCTTGCAGAAAGGATTTCTTTACGGATGCGAAAGTTTTATGAGTTTGAGCACACATCCTTGTCCCAATGACCTTTTTGCACTGTTCAACGGCGTCAACGACCCCAATCTAATTCACTGTAAAAAAATTCAGAAACGTTACTGAGCATTTCCGTGTGACGTTTCGGGATTTCAATGGTTTTTATCCACTTCCTGGAAATATCAAGTATCATTGTCAAAAAGTTTCCTGAATGGCTGCAAGTTCTTTCTGTTGTAAAAAATATTTATAACTACCAGTTTAAAGATAAACTGAGAGTATTTATAAGGTGTATCGACCTCATGTCACTTGCGGGTTGTCCGGGCAATTTAAGCTCCCGAGGGGAGCGAAAAAGTCCTGGGAATACTTGGCTGTGCGAGTAATTGCCATCATTACTTGCAATTCTGGCTCAGCTTTGGCCATGATTGCAATACTGCTTATAGAGCTGTTTTATTATCCCTACCTACGATTACTTTCAAGTTCTAGAGACACGACTGGCTTTAAACGGAAAGATTTCTAGGATTTCTCAGGATAATTTTAAGAAGGTTACTGAGTTTTAGTGGAAAACATTCCTGGTTTTTCTGAGATATATTACTGGTTGAAATTGGGCACATCAGCTGCCTAATATTTTCCAGGAACGTTTCTAAATCGTTTTTACAGTGTTGTTTGGAGTGGAATATGTGCTGGAGGGAAAATATCATTTGTTTTGTTGATCAAGGGATAAAAATATTAAAGAACAAGAAACATATCGCGAACTCATCACTGTAAAAAAATTCCTAAACGTTACTGGGTATTTCCGTGTTACGTTTCAGGATTTTAATGGTTTTTATCCACTTCCTGGAAAAATCAAATAACCTTGTCAAAACGTTTCCTGAATTGCTACAAGTCGCACGAATGCAGACTTTTCACTGCTGTGAAAAATATTTTTAGCTCCCAGTTTAAAGATTAACTGAATGTATTTATAAATTATACCGGCTTCAGTTCAATTACGGCCCGTCCATGGTAATTAAGCTCCCAAAGGGAGCGAATAAGTGTGGACTACTTTGCTTGGAACGAATTGCAGACGGGTAAAATTCTCGTCATTTACTTGCAATTCTGACTTAGCTTTGGCAATGTTTGCAATAATGCTCTTGGAACTTTCTTGATAAATCAGGAAGATGTCGAGCTATTATATTATACATTCCTACACTGTAAAAGAATTCCGAAACGTTACTGGTTATTTCCGTGGAACTTTTCGTGATTTCAGAGGTTTTAACCTATTTCCCCCCAAAAAAATCAAGTATCTTCGCAAAAACGTTTCCTGAATTCCTAAAAGATGCACGAATGCAGAACTTGCACTGGAGTGAAAAATATTTTTTGCTACCAGTTTAAATATTCATGGAGCGTGTTTATTAAGTGTATCGGCTTTAGGTTGTTTATGGCCCGTCCGGATTGACTAAGCTTCCAATGGGAGCAAATAAGTCACTGGATAGCTACAGTTTTGCGAGGCAGGAATTGCAGGCAAGGGATATGCTTGGATCTTGCTTGCAATTTTTGGCGTAGCTTGGCCGTGGTTGCTCTAATATTTCTGGAGCTTTCTTAGTAAATCAGGAAAGTTCTAATCAAATAAATTAAGCCTATTTAATTTTTCTAGAAGGTTCACGACTGGCTTTAATAGCGGAGATTTCTTAATATTTCAGAAAGGTTGCTGACTTTTATCGGAAAACGATCCTGGTTTTTCCAAGATGTGTTACAGGAAGAAATTGGGCACATTAGCTGCCTATTATTTTCCAGGAAGGTTTCTGAATCGTTTTTACAGTGTAAGTTTACTCTTATATTCCGGACACACGACTGGCTTTTAACGGAAAATTTATGAATTTCTCAGGAGGCTTCAGGAAGGTTACTGAATTTTAGCGGAAAATAGTCCTGTATTTTGCAGGATATGTTACTGGCAGAAACTGGGCACATGAGCTGCACATTATTTTCTAGAAACGTTTCTGAATCATTTTTACAGTGATTTTGGAAGATTTTGTCTTACCTTAATCACAAAAGTTCTTTAGTAAGAAAAGATGGACCTTCACACATCACCAAAGGCACTCAACATTGGTGCAAGACACTTTCCAGACTTCATTGGAGCTCAAGACTGGCCACCGTATTCTCCATATTTGAGCCCAATGGATTATTCTGTTTTTTCCATCGTAGAGACAAGGGTGTGTGCTAAACTTCATAAAAATTTGCCCTCCCTAAAGAAAGCCTTATGCAAGGCTTGAGATAAAATATTAGGGAGTTGCGGCTCAGATCTGAAAATTTTGTGACATCTTTAAAGCTCTTTATTAAGGCTAAAGGAAGCCACTTTGAAAATTTGTAAATATTTTACACTGTAAAAACGATTCGGAAACGTTCCAGGAAAATAATAGGCAGCTGATGTGCCCAATTTCTGCCAGTAACATATCTCGCAAAAACAAAGAACTTTTTCAGATAAAATTTAGTAAAATTCCCAGAGAATCCAGAAATCTTCCCATTGAAAGCTAGTCGTGTCTACAGAACTTCAGAGTAGCCTTAAGTGGTATTATTATAACAGCTTAACGTTTTCCTGATTAATCAAGACAGTTTCAAAAGCTGTATTGCAAAAATGGCCAAAGCTAAATCAGGATTGCAATTCTCGCAAAGCTACGTAGTGCATACTTATTTACGAGTCATGATCAAATGGAAGCCGATATACCTTATAAATACCCTTAGTTAATCTTTAAACTGGGAGCTAAAAATATTTTTTTCAACAGAGGGAAGTCTGTATTTGAACAACTTGTAGCAATTCAGGAAACTTTTCAACAATGATACTTGATATTTACAGGAAGTGGATAAGAACCATTGAAGTCCCGAAAGGTTACACGGAAACACTCATGAACGTTTCGGATTTTTTTTACAGTGTAGACAACATAATGTATTCGTATTTATTTTGAAGCTTGGTCGCAATATTTTCATTCGAATTAAAGTTATGACGTATAATGTGCTTCGAAGTTATTTCTTTTCACCCAGTAAAAACTCAAGCCCTAAAACAATGTTAAAATTTCTTTTAAAGTGTAAAATACTAAGCCAAATAAAGAAATTTTATGCCTTTAAAAACCATTAAAACTTATTGTGCAAAGCTAGCTAGTAAAAAGACTTTAGTTTTTTTTCGAGAATATTGTATTAAAAGTTTGAAAATGAGCAATAATAATTCTAGTAGAATGAAGGATAGCCAAAACAGCTTTAGGGGCTAATTTACATATTACTCTATGAAACGAGTCCGTCGATAGCATGCATTACAATAATCTGCCATTCAAGCGACTTAAAAAAAAAACACAATGATTAAAACGATATTAAAGCTTCCATTAAAACAAAAAATAAACCACCAAATAAATAAATTTAGACAATCCAAAAAAAATGTTTAATACTTTTAAAGATCAAACTAATAGAAATTCTTTAGAAAAAGAAGAATTTAAAAATAAATAATATATCAGAAGATTAAATATTAAAATGAAGAAAAATAATTATTCTAATGTAGTGAAATATAATAGCCAAAACAGCCACGTGTCTAATTATCATAAGAAACTATGAAAAGCGTGGGTATGATTTAAAATTACATCCTGTTTCATTGCGGAAGTAAAGCTAACGGGGGCGATAAAAAAGCTCATATTAAGAGATAGAACATTACAAAAAAGGTTTTCGTGAACAAAAGAAATTTTTTTTCTAGGATAGATTATTTTGATAAAATTAAATTGCAATGTAGTTATTATTCCACTTCTGTAGCTTGTTCATTTTTTTCACTGGAGAAAATCCTGGAATTAATAGTTTATTAATTCCATGATATCGTGAACAACGATTCCTTTTTTTGAAAAAAAGAATGGGGAGGGGGAGGGTTCTTATGTAGTCTTTTCCTCCTTTTAATTTAGTAGTAATATATTTTCCTTTCTATTGCTATTTCGCACTAGAGAAAAAAACATTATCATTTTAATTATACTTCTAAAGAAGTGTAAATTTAGAATTCATATTTCCTGCAAAAATATGTTAAAAAAAATTTATAATTTCGAAATAAGTTGAAGAGTATGTGATAGAGGTCTCATAATTTAATTTGAATCTTTATTAAGGCTTGGTAGTTTATGAATAATTTTAAGTATTGCTTTCGGTATTGGCAGTGAAAAGCAAATTTAGAGTATAATATTTTTACCATTTTTGTCCTCAAAAAAAAAAAAAAAAAAAAAAAAAAAAAAAAAAAAAAACGGAATGAGAGGTGGGGGAATGTTTTTCGCAGAAACGCATCACATTAGTATATTAAACATATGAAAGGGCAGTAGACTTGTTTATTTTGTATTAAGCTATATACTTCACTAAATGCAAAGGACATGAATATCGTAAAACTTACTAGCTGCGTTGCCCGGCTTTGACCGGTCTACCTAGAAAATAAAAATAGTGTCAATTTACGTATATTCAACTATCAGGCTTAAATAAAAGAAGAAAAAAAATATCATGCAAAATTTCCTTTCCAAACAATGATGACCGAAAATAATTTTAAGAAATTAAAAGGAGAAAGATGGATTTAAAAAGCATATTCATGGAAACACAAAATAAAATAAGTTTAATGCATTAAAGTGAGAAAGATGGAATGAAACAGTGTATTCAAAAAGCGTGACCGTGGAAACGTCAAAATAAAATGGTTAACAACTTGAATGGAAGTGAAATTTTCTGTACTTGATTTAAAAATGCTTATAAGTGTTCATCCTTTTGAGATGGAAGCTTAGATTTTCAACCTTAGGTCGAGATAGATCTGGAGTAAAACTGTAGCTGTATTCAACGGTGTCAAAAAGAAAACAGTGGGACAATTCCTTCATTTTTATTCATAGATTTAATGAAGAAAGTAGTGGCTAAATTTCACCTAAGCCGATAAAAATTCGAGCTAAAAACACAAATTACTCCCGCCGTAATTAAATTAGAGCATTTAAACAAATTGCGTAGAAAGCGGGAAATTCTATCTGTTCCAAAGATTTATAATTTCAATATGTGCAAGTAATGTTTTACCGCCATATTCTGGAATTTATGTGAAAATTGCGCCTAAATTGGAATAAAAAATTAACTATTCATCGATTTTTTTTCCGAACTGGTCTGCAAACCTCTTCAGGACTTTAAGAAACAAATTGTGAAAATTTCAGCAAAATCAGACGGGTAGTTCTTGAGTTTTGCGAGTTCAAACACACAAACGCTTTTGAAGACTTTATTTTTTACTATGTAAAGATAAAGCAACGTACACATCATTACTTCTCTTTCTTAGAATGTAAGCGCAATAAAAATATTTGTCATCTGTTGCCAGATTCGCTCAATATAAAGTTAGAAACTAAACGAAGAAAAACTTTACTTAAATGGAGGAACAACATATGAATAAGAGTTATGATTTAAGTAGAGTTACAACAGATATAGGTTTTTTAGCTAAATATTTCCTCATTTTCTTTCTATGAACAAGAAAGCTTTCTACTCTTGTAATAATTAAATCTGTGTTAAAAGACATGTATGCTTACATACATCTTTAAAAGGTAAATACAAAACCTCGCATTGAAAATATTAGAAATTATTATTAAATAAAAACAAAAACAAAAAAAAAACCAATTACATTAAAAAAAAAGAAAAGAAAAAAGAAAGAAAGAAAACGAGGTGATGTGACCTCACATGACTTCCTTTTACTCCAGTTAAATGTCCTTTTCTCATTATTGGTATATCACCAACTGTGGCCAATTGTAACCACATTTAAAAAAATCGCCAAATTTTTCGCCAACTTGGCGGCAAAACTTGGCAACCAAAAGACTGGCGATATATCGCCAAGTGTCTGCCAAATTATAACACCACTTGAGTTTACATCGAAATTAACAATTATTTCCCCCAAAAAGGGGCAAAAGGCCCCCTTTAAAACACCCAAATGCAACCAAAAGAGAGGTGCACAACTAGACCTCAATAGGAGTCTACGTACCAAATTTAAACTTTCTAGGGGATACCTTTCCTGAGTTATGCGACATACATACGCACATCCGCACATACAGACGTTACGAGAACTAACTCATTGTAACTAACTTGTGAATGGTCAAAATGGATATTTCGTGTGTCTATACGTTCGTAAGTACTAATCCACGTATGGTCGAGTCGGAAAAAAAAAAAAAAAAAAAAACTCAACATTCATTCAGGGGTGAGTAAAACGGAAATTAAGGGCGACTTTTTACTGAATATATTAATACAATACTTCTTTTTTTGTAAAAGGAAGTAACAATATAAGCCCAGTAGTTTAGAATTTTATCAAGTATTACTGAATAACTACTCCAGTAAAATAGTTTTATAATCGATACACTCTTAACATAAATCATTAATTCGAAAGCAGAATAGAAGGATAGCAGTCGGGAACCATTCCTCTTTGACCAGTAAAGGAGCCCCTAAAGTTTGAATGGGCCCCGACTGTTGATCCTTCTATTCTGATTTTGAATTTAGGATTTGTCTTATGTGTGTATCGATGATAAAACTATTTCCATTAAGTAGTTATTCAGTAATACTTAATAATATTCTAAACTACTGGGCTTATATTTTTTTCTTTTTAGTTTTTTTGGTTTTTACGCAGTTGGGTTTTTTGTTTTTATTTAATAATTATTTTATATTTTACTTTTAGTTAACTTTTATTGACTTAGTTATTATGATCATAAGACTGCAATTTTTCATTTTATTGAGAAAGTTTATATTGTGAGGATTATTAATTAACTTGCGGTGGTTTAAACTGCTGTTTATTAGTCCCTCTAAGGACCTAATTAAAGCTACATATTCTTGACCTTTAGAAAAATGCGCGAACTTAAGTCAACCACAGCTTTATTAACAGCGCGGAAATGTCCTCAGTCAAATCTTTCTCCCAAAACTAAAAAAGCCCGTCAAAAGAGGACGCGTCGCGAAACTCAGTCCCCTGAATCACGACAAAAACAAATGCAACACGTTAGGGATGAAAATCGAATTTGTAGACTTAGTAAACAAAAAACTCATGCAGTGAAAACGCTACTTGCATTTGTTGCACGCTGTGCAGCACGCAGGTAGCGTGCGACGCGATCATGAACTGACAATATGGCAACTGGTTGTTGATATGGTGATTTTTAATTACTGCCATGTGCTTAGTGACCTTCCCAAGGTTAAGACAAATCGATTGATGTAAGATTTATTAAAATCGGCCAAGGAATTTAGCCTGTACAACGCCACATAGGAACACCATACATACATAGACTCATAAAAGCTTTATGTAGCAATCAAATATATATTTTTTTCCCAAATGTGTTTTTTGGGAGGTGGAGGAGGGGAGGAGAACGCCAGAACTCTCTCATTACTTTATAAAACTTCATAAATGATGCATTATTAAAAAAAAAAAAAAATCTCTGCCTCGGGCAAAAATGAAGAGGTAATTAACGTTTCGGACACCGAATATTTCTATATTTTATTACTCATTGCTACAATGCGTAACCCCTCTAAGCAAGAACCTAATACCTCAGTTGGTTAAACAGAACGTCGTGCGAGCAACGCAAAGATCTTGAATTCGAATTGCAATGGGCAGAAAATAACGTTTTAAAGACTTATTTTCTTCAGAAGAACTCTGATTCATATTTCAATGAATGTAAAATCCCTCCTTGCTGGATTCTGAGCTCAAGTTCTGCTGCTCTTAAAACCGAAAAACAATACATTAATCTTAACATGCTTAATCGCAGAATTACTTTTTAAGAATATTTGGGCAAAATAGAAACATCAATGCTTTATTTTGCATTGGTTTAGTGTATAGCATTTCGCGATGGAGTCTTAGTAGCTCAGTTGGTAAGAGCGGCCTACAAAAAAGCAAAGGGCTTGGTCCTACCATGGGATAGAAGATAAAGTTTGGAATGACTGATTTCCGGAACTGACTTGGAGTTGGAGGAACTGAACTGGAAGGAAGAGGGGGAGGGTAAGATAAAAGCGCCTTGAATTTTTAAAAAAAATTCCCCGTAACAAAAAAAAACATAAAGAAAGGGAAATAAATAAGAGATACAAAAGTTTAATAACAAGTTCACCTAATTAAATAACTTTCATCAAAACTAAAATCATATGTCCGTCTCTCTTTCTTTCGAGTACAAAAAAAAAAAAAAACCCTCTAAATTTCCTTTCTTTTCTGTTGCCAACAAATAACGATAATTAGAAATTTAAAATGAAAATTTTGGAAAATAATGTCTCAAAATTCATTAACTCAAAATAAAATCACTTGCACTTAATTTTAATTTTGACCTTAACTCCATTTTGATTCAGTCATATTTATTTCTGACTTCCGTTTAATGTTAAATCTATACGATATAAGTATTTAGGCTTTTTTCAAAAACCTATAACTTTTTCCTATTTCTTGAAACCTTAAATTAAGAACATATTCAGAGAGTCTGCATTTTTTTTTTTTTTTTTTTCAATTTTTTCTAACATTTTTTTTTCATTGGTTTCTTAGATTAAAAAGGTATAAAGTTCTCTAGGAAACGTTAAAGTTAAAAAAATATTTCAATTGTTTAAAGAATACCTTTTTAAAGTAGATGAATCAGAAGCATATTTTTTGATCATGTTCCATCTTTAAGAGCTACTTACAACAAAATGTGCTGAAGCAAAAATCAATATTTGAATTAGAGACACATAGTTGACTTGAATTTCCCCGTAGGTGTTAATATCAGATGATTTTGTAGCGAAATTTTAGTTTAAAAAGTGAAACATGGAAATGAGGTGTTTTCGCCGAGATCTTTCGAACGAAAAAAATGTTAGTTAAAAACTGATTATTCCCTAAAACGTTATTTCTAGTGACAGACAGAATGTAAATTGCATACATATTGTACGACCACTTAATTTAATTAAATGTCATATTATTTTTCCAAACGGCATTTTCTTAGATATTTTTAAAAATCCGCAAAATTTGAAAATACATATCACCTAATCCGCATTAGGATAGCATTTTTACATTATACTAAACAACAATAATACTAACAAACTGTTTGTTTAGTGGGGTGTGTTGACTTTTACTGGTCGGTCAATGTTATAACCTGCAAGCGACGTATTTTAAAAGCCGTGTTAAATTCTATTATTTGTTTTAATCGTTTAAGTTAATTTGTATTAATCGTTTTTATTTGTATTAATCGTTAAGTTCCCTTAACGTCAAACGTTAAAGCAAATTTTACAAGCAATTAATTGATTTGGTTTAATCAAGAATAAAGCTAGAACTTAGGAATCTAGGTTTCGTATATCGAAAAGCAGTAATTTTGAAATATTAAGGCATACTTACGTCAGGGGGAGCACTAAGAATTCCATATTTATCGAAGAACTTGATTTTCATTTACGTCAAATCCTTATATATTATTTCTGTAGCCTGTTTTTGGTTTCTACGCCAAATTTCCCTCAATTCTTGATCGATTTCTTTGATTTACGGCTTATTTTATAGCTTATGGTGCTGGCTACTGACGAAAAATAGACCCAAGGTCTGAAAATTGTTTCTTTTAGCCGAAAAACCTGTTTTAAAGAACCAGAATGAGGTTTTCGGTCAAACTTATTACTTTAATTTGCGCTATGGCCGACAGAGCTGAGTAGCTTGATCGGCAGAGCGTTCTCTTCGTAACCAAGAGATTACGTGTTCGGGCCCACGTCCGAACAATCTGCAATAAAAAAATTAGAGAAATATCGCGCATTACATGAACACTGAATTAAATGAATAACAACTATGAGGGAATAGAATAAATGAGAAGGAAATGCTTCCTGCTGATATGAAAACATTCAGCGATTTTGTGCTAAATTACTTCGAAATTGCACGTGTTTTTTTTTTTTTTTTGAAGCTTTGGCTCTGAAAAGAAAATTAAAGCATAATGTAAGCGAAAATATAAGTAACAGGTTTAAGATTTCAGACTACAATAGAATTGTTTTTTGTTCAGAAAAAAAATAATAAATCGTATATTGAAATATATATTCTTCTAATGAGTTTTTGACTCTTTGTACAAATAAATAAAATACTACCTCAATTTGAAGGGTAAAATATAAATTTTTTCTTCTTTTTGCTAAAAAACAAATAGCTTATCACATTTTTACTACATTCGAAAGCATATTTCAATTTATTTTGTATTTTAACCGTGCTGTTAAATGATGAACACGTGCTGCCATCTAAGTTATAACGGTTTAAGCAGCCTGCGATAACAAATTGGAAAATTTTTCAAAAATAAAAACATTTTTCTTCATATCTTATCTTATATATTAATCCCCTCTCATTTTAAAACTTATCAGGCTGGCCAATGACGAAAAAAAGACTTACGGTCGAAAATTCAAGTTTTCGAAATCGCCTCTTGCTGTTTCAAAACCTTGATGCTGCCTGTAGTTCTTATGCATTTTTTGAAGCAAAGTTCTAATGCAGTTTTCCATTTTTTACGTCGCTTTCGGCAAAAAAAAAATAGCCTTTTTGTGTGTTCATATTTTAATAAAGCTTAACAGCACTGGACTTAGTTGTTCGGTTTAATTGATAAGTTTTTTTCGGTAGAGCGTTCGGCTATAAACTATCTGAACTTCGGGCAAGCTTGGGCTGTCCGACATAATATCAAATTTATATTAGTATTACGCATTACATGTGCTCATAACATACACACCTAATAAAATAAATGCAGTGGGAATGCTATTTGGTGTTTCGACTCCTTTATGCAGGCTACAGGTATCATTCGGATAAGATTGTTAATCGAACTGTGTTCTTTGACTACAACCAGACCACTCAACATAATGTAAGCATAAAAAAGTATTAGATTTACCTAAAGAAATCCTTTTTGTGCAGAAAAACATTTTTATTGTATGCTAAAATGTAGATGTTTCTAATAGCAGTGTTCGACCTTTTGTACAAATGAAAAAATACTGCGCCCGATTAAAACTACGAGTTTCACTCAGTAAACCTTTAATTTTTTATTCGCGCGAATACGATATAAAGCATTAAAAGGGTTATCAACTTCATTAGCAAGAAATTATTTTCTACTCCTCTGCTTTCTGCTGAAAAAAAAAAAAACATTTTGTCTACGTTCGAAAAATTACACTTAAGAACGGACTCAGTTCAACTGGTTTTGGTTTTGAATTTTAAGTGTTCGATTAAAAGAGAAACATGTGAGGACATTTAAGCCGTAACGGTTAAAGCAACCTTCTAGGTGAAATAGTTCAATATTCAAAGATAAAAACACTTATTTTCAATCAAATTTATTACTTCTCTAGAATGTTTGTTTCAATCGCTACGTGAGATCTTCGTCATTCTTTAATCAAATTCCATGCTTTTCGAATAATTTTAAATCGTATCATGCTGGTTAATGACAAAACACAGATGCATGATCTTATTATTATTATTATAATTTTTTTGGCAAAAAGCTTTTTTGCTGTTTTTTACTACGCATTCCTTGAATGAATAGCTTTCGAAAAGGATGGGGCAATTGCTAGGTTTGTTGGGGTGTCGGGCTGTTAGTCAGAATGGCGCCAATTCGAATACGTGCCAATAAATATCTCTTTAATGTTTCTTTTTTTCCCGTCAGATGGTGACATGTGCAGGACTGTATTTGCCACAACCTGTTTTTTTCACATACACAATTATTGCTTTTTCACGAGTCATCACTCAGCCACACTTTTAATGACATTTATGTTTGCATTGAAAATATGTACGATTAAAAGGGGAGCTATGATCAAATTATCACAACGTTGTATTTAACGAGGTTTTGTTACTGATGTCTTTAAATTACATGCCTTCTCTTCTGAAGAAAATTAAAGCATAATATAAGCGAAAATATAAGTATCAGGTTTAAGATTTCAGACTACATTGGAATTGTTTTTTGTTCAGTAAAATGTAATAAGTTGTATGTTGAAATATAGATTCTTCTAATGAGTTTTTGACTCTTTGTACAAATAAAAAAATACTACTCAATTTAAAGGGTAATATATATATTTTTCTTCTTTTTGCAAAAAAACAAATAGCGTATCACATTTTTACTACATTTGAAGAGTTACGCTTAATAAAGAACTTAGTTCAAATTATTTTGTATTTTAACCGTGCTATTAAATGATGAACACGTGCTGCCATCTAAGTTATAACGGTTCAAACAGCCTGCGATTACAAATTGTAAAAATTTTCAAAAATAAAAACACTTCTCGGCAAGAAAAAAAAATTTAAAATTACCTGTGGGTTTTTTTTTTTCGGTAGAGCGTTCAACTATAAACTGTCTGAACTTCGGGCCAATTCGGGCTGTCCGATGTAAGAGAAAATTTACAGTAATATTACGCATTACATGTACTCATAACATACAACAGATAACACACGTAATAAAATAAATGCAGTGGGAATGCTATTTGGTGTTTCGACTCCTTTATGCAGGCTACAGTTATCATTCAGATAAGTTGACTGCTAATCGAAAGGTGTTCTTCCTTTTTTTAAGCTTTTACTATATCCAGACCACTCAGAATAATGTAAGCATAAAAAAGTATTAGATTTACCTAAAGGAAATCCTTTTTGTGCAGAAAAACATTTTCATTTTATGCTGAAATGTAGATGTTTCTAATAGCAGTGTTCGACCTTTTGTACAAATGAAAAATACTACGCCAAATTAAAACTACGAGTTTCAACCAGTAAATCTTTAATTATTTATTCAAACACGATATAAAACATTAAAATTATTATCAACTTCATTAGTAAAAAATCATTTTCTACTCCTCTGCTTTCGGCTGAAAAAAAAAAAAAAAAAAAACATTTTGTCTACGTTCGAAAAATTACACTTAAAAAACGGACTCAGTTCAACTGGTTTTGGTTTTGAATTCGATTAAAAGAAAAACAAGTGCGAGTTTTTAAGCCGTACAGGTTAAAGAAGCCTGCTATGGGAAATTGTTGAATATTCAAAAATAAAAACACTTTTTTTTTTCAACCGAATTTATTACTTCTCTGGAATGTTTGCTTCAATCTCTACGTGAGATCTTCCTCATTCTTTAATCAAATTCCATGTTTTACGAATAATTTTAAATCGTATCATGCTGGCTAATGACAAAACATAGACGCATGATCTTATTATATTTTTTTCGGGAAAAAAGTTTTTTTACTGTGTTTTATTACGCATTCCTTCAATGAATTGCATTCGAAATGGAAGGCACAGTTGCTTGGTTTGTTGGAGCGTCGTACTGTTAATCAGAATAGCGCCAGTTCGAATCCGTGTCACTAAATATCAATTTAATGTTTCTTTTTTTTCCGTCAGATGCTCATATGGGCAGGACTGTATTTGCCACAACCTGTTTTTTCACATGCAAAATTACTGATTTTTCACGTGTCACTCAGCCACACTTTTAATGATATTTATATTTGCATTGAAAATACGTACAACCAAAAGGGGAGCGATGATTAAATTATCACAACGTTGTATTTAACGAGGATTTGTTACTCATGTCTTCAAATTACATGCCTTCTCTTGTGCGCTTACTTTTTTCCGTTTACTTTTTTCGGTTTTTCTTCATAATATTCTTTCATTGAAATTTTTTAAGAGCGAAATGCCTTATGAAACGATTCTAAGTACAGTGCGGAGTTCCGCACGGGTCGACTAGTAATTTTGTATTGGCATTAGTTATATCGCCTCGTTCGTTCTTTTTTTTAAAATACATATTAAATATGATCGTTTATTGACGTTGATCTGTAACATCTATTGTAAAATGGACACACGGTTTTTCTTTGCTATTCATTGAACATCCATAACATGGTAGCAGAGCGTGGTTCCGATCCACGGATCGTTGGGTTATGGACCCAATACTCTTCCACTGCGCTCTGCTACCACGCCTTACGAGCGCAGCTACAAGCAAGACACTGTTGCATCTTCAACTACTGATGTTATAGGGTCTGGTGGGGGAAAGTGGTCAATGGGGTAAAGTGGTCATACGTCAAAAAAATGGCTATAGCTTGGAAATAAATGTTCGAATGAATGTAAAATTTTTACTTTAGAGTAAGGCAGTTAGAAACTACATTTTGAATACGAAATTTTACATCTGGTAAAATTTAATTCGGTAAAAAAAAAATATTTTGCGTGAACATGAAAAATTTTAAAATCTAAACACCTATTTTAACATTCTTGGGAAATTTTCTTTGTTAGAATTTGGAACAAATTGACTATACAGGAAGCTTCCTACATGTCTCAAGAACTCTTACTCATTAGCAGTTAACTGAATCTATTTTAGATATTTTTTTAGAACAATTTAAGTAAGATGGGGTAAAGTGGTCATAATATTAGACTTAACGAATATTGTTCTTCTAATGTCACTTAATCTTTAGGTATAAGGCAGATACTTATTAACTATTAATTTTACTTAATATATATATATTTTTACAGTAAACGGGGTTAAATATACGAGTATATGCGTATATATACGCATATATACTCGTGTAGACATGTACATAGACGTATTCACATGAGTGCGCCAAGCCTTATATATTATTTCTGTAGCCTGTTTTTGGTTTCTACGCCAAATTTCCCGCAATTCTTGATCGATTTCTTTGATTTACGGCTAATTTTATAGCTTATAGTGCTGGCTACTGACGAAAAATAGACCCAAGGTCTAAAAATCGTTTCTTTTAGCCGAAAAACCTGTTTTTAAAGACCCAGAATAAGGTTTTCGGTCAAACTTATAACTTTAATTTGCGCTATGACCGACCGAGCTGAGTAGCTTGATCGGCAGAGCGTTCTCTTCGTAACCAGGAGATTACGTGTTCGGGCCCACGTCCGGACAATCTGCAACAAAAAAATTAGCGAAATATCGCGCATTACATGAAAACTGAATTAAATGAATAACAACTATGAGGGAATAGAATAAATGAGAAGGAAATGCTCCTTGCTGATATGAAAACATTCAGTGATTTCGTGCTAAATTACTTCGAAATTGCACGTGTTTTTTTTTCTTTTTTTTTTTGAAGCTTTGGCTCTGAAAAGAAAATTAAAGCGTAGTGTAAGCGAAAATATAAGTAACAAGGTTTAAGATTTCAGACTACAATAGAATTGTTTTTTGTTCAGAAAAATAATAATAAATCGTATATTGAAATATATATTCTTCTAATGAGTTTTTGACTCTTTGTACAAATAAATAAAATACTACCTCAATTTGAAGGGTAAAATATATATTTTTTCTTCTTTTTGCTAAAAAACAAATAGCTTATCACATTTTTACTACATTCGAAAAGCTACGCTTAAAAAAGAGCATAGTTCAATTTATTTTGTATTTTAAACGTGCTGTTAAATGATGAACACGTGCTGCCATCTAAGTTATTACGGTTTAAGCAGCCTGCGATAACAAATTGTAAACATTTTCAAAAATAAAAACATTTTTCTTCAATATCTTATCTTATATATTAATCCCCTCTCAACCTCTCATTTTAAAACTTATCAGGCTGGCCAATGACGGTCGAAAATTCAAGTTTTCGAAATCGCCTCATGCTGTTTCAAAACCTTGATGCAGCCTGTAATTCTTATGCAATTTTT
This sequence comes from Uloborus diversus, assembly GCF_026930045.1. NCBI lineage: Eukaryota > Metazoa > Arthropoda > Arachnida > Araneae > Uloboridae > Uloborus > Uloborus diversus. Next base: position 63,821,241 of record NC_072738.1, on the reverse strand, counting down.
AAAGCAAAGTTCTAATGCAGTTTTCCATTTTTTACGTCACTTTCGGCAAAAAAAAAAAGCCTTTGTGTGTGTTCATATTTTAATAAAGCTTAACAGCACTGGACTTAGTTGTTCGGTTGAATTGATAAGTTTTTTTCGGTAGAGCGTTCGGCTATAAACTATCTGAACTTCGGGCAAGCTTGGGCTGTCCGACATAATATCAAATTTATATTAGTATTACGCATTACATGTGCTCATAACATACAACACCTAATAAAATAAATGCTTTGGGAATGCTACTTGGTGTTTCGACTCCTTTATGCAGGCTACAGTTATCATTCGGATAAGTTGATTGTTAATCGAACTGTGTTCTTTGACTACATCCAGACCACTCAACATAATGTAAGCATAAAAAAGTATTAGATTTACCTAAAGGAAATCCTTTTTGTGCAGAAAAACATTTTTATTGCATGCTAAAATGTAGATGTTTCTAATAGCAGTGTTCGACCTTTTGAACAAATGAAAAAATACTACACCCGATTAAAACTACGAGTTTCACTCAGTAAACCTTTAATTTTTTATTCGCGCGAATACGATATAAAGCATTAAAAGTATTATCAACTTCATTAGCAAGAAATTATTTTCAACTCCTCTGCTTTCTGCTGAAAAAAAAAAAACATTTTGTCTACGTTCGAAAAATTACACTTAAGAACGGACTCAGTTTAACTGGTTTTGGTTTTGAATTTTAAGTGTTCGATTAAAAGAGAAACATGTGAGTGCATTTAAGCCGTAACGGTTAAAGCAACCTTCTATGTGAAATAGTTCAATATTCAAAGATAAAGACACTTATTTTCAATCAAATTTAATACTTCTCTAGAATGTTTGTTTCAATCGCTACGTGAGATCTTCGTCATTCTTTAATCAAATTCCATGCTTTGCGAATAATTTTAAATCGTATCGTGCTGGTTAATGACAAAACACAGATGCATGATCTTATTATTATTATTATTTTTTTTTGGCAAAAAGCTTTTTTTGCTGTTTTTTACTACGCATTCCTTCAATGAATAGCTTTCGAAAAGGAAGGCGCAATTGCTAGGTTTGTTGGGGTGTCGGGCTGTTAGTCAGAATGGCGCCAATTCGAATACGTGCCAATAAATATCTCTTTAATGTTTCTTTTTTTCCCGTCAGATGCTGACATGTGCAGGACTGTATTTGCCACAACCTGTTTTTTCACATGCACAATTATTGCTTTTTCACGAGTCACCACTCAGCCACACTTTTAATGACATTTATGTTTGCATTGAAAATATGTACGATTAAAAGGGGAGCTATGATCAAATTATCACAACGTTGTATTTAACGAGGTTTTGTTATTGATGTCTTTAAATTAAATGCCTTCTCTTCTGCGCTTACTTTTTTTTCGGTTCTTCTTCATAATGTTCTTCCTTTGAAATTCTTAAAGAGCGAAATGCCTTATGAAACGATTTGAAGCACAGTAGTCCTTATATATTATTTCTGTAGCCTGTTTTTGGTTTCTACGCGAGATTTTCCTCAATTTCTGATCGATTTCTTTGATTTACACCATATTTTAAAGCTTATCGTGCAGGCTACTGACGAAAAATAGACCCACGGTCTAAAAATTGTTTTTTCGGGCAAAAAAACCTGTTTTAAAAAACCAGAATGAGGTTTTCGGTTAAATTTATATTTTTAACTTGCACTGTTACCGACAGAGCTGAATAGCTTGATCGGCAGAGCGTTCGACTGGTAACCAGGAGAATGCGTGTTCGGGCCCACGTCCGGACAATCTGCATCAAAAAATTAGAAAAATATCGCGCATTACATTAACAATGAAAAACAAATATGAGGGAATGCATGAGGTAGAAACGCTCCTAGCTGTTATGAAAACTGGTAGAAACGCTCCTAGCTGTTATGAAAACTTGATGGAACACGGAACTAAATTGATACTTAATTGTAAGGTTTTTTTTTTTTTTTTTTTTAAGATTTGGCTAAGGGAAGAAAATCAAAGCATAATGTAAGCGAAAATATAAGTATCAGGTTTACGATTTCAGACTACATTGGAGTTGTTTTTTGTTCAGTAAAATATAATGAATCGTATGTTGAAATACAGATTCTTCTAATGAGTTTTTGACTCTTTGTGCAAATAAAAAAAATACCACCTCAATTTAAAGGGTGATATGTATATTTTTCTTCTTTTTGCAAAAAAAAAAAAAAAAAAAAAAAAAACAAACAAATAGCGTATCACATTTTTACTACATTTGAAAAGCTACGCTTAAAAAATAACTTAGTTCAAATTATTTTGCATTTTAACCGCGCTGTTAAATGATGAACACGTGCTGCCATCTAAGTCATAACGGTTCAAACAGCCTGCGATAACAAATTGTAAAAATTTTCAAAAATAAAAACACTTCTCGGCAAAAAAAAAAATAATAAATAAAAAAAAAATAAAATTACCTGTGGGTTTTTTTTTTTTTCGATAGAGCGTTCGGCTATAAACGGTCTGAACTTCGGGCCAGTTGGGGCTGTCCGACATAATAGCAAATTTACAGTAATATTACGCATTACATGTACTCATAACATGCAACAGATAATACACGTAATAAAATAAATGCAGTGGGAATGCTATTTGGTGTTTTGACTCCTTTATGCAGGCTACAGTTATCATTCAGATAAGTTGACTGCTAATCGAAGGGTGTTCTTCCCTTTTTTTTTTAAGCTTTGACTCCGTCCAGACCACTGAGCATAATGTAAGCATAAAAAAAGTATTAGATATACCTCAAGGGAATCCTTTTTGTGCAGAAAAACATTTTCATTGTATGCTGAAATGTAGATTTTTCCAATAGCAGTTTTCGAACTTTTGTCCAAATGAAAAAATACTACGCCAAATTAAAACTACGAGTTTCAACCAGTAAATCTTTAATTATTTATTTGAATACGATATAAAACATTAAAATTATTATCAACTTCATTAGTAAGAAATCATTTTCTACTCCTCTGCTTTCGGCTGAAAAAAAAAAAAAAATATTTTGTCTACGTTCGAAAAATTACACTTAAAAAACGGACTCAGTTCAACTGGTTTTGGTTTTGAATTTTAAGTGTTCGATTAAAAGAAAAACAAGTGCGGGCTTTTAAGCCGTACAGGTTAAAGAAGCCTGCTATGGGAAATTGTTGAATATTTAAAAATAAAAACTCTTATTTTGTTAACCGAATTTATTGCTTCTCTAGAATGTTTGTTTCAATCGCTACGTGGAATCTTCCTCATTCTTTAATCAAATTCCATGTTTTACGAATAATTTTAAATCGTATCATGCTGGCTAATGACAAAACATAGACGCATGATCTTATTATATTTTTTTCGGCGAAAAACTTTTTTACTGTGTTTTATTACGCATTCCTTCAATGAATAGCATTCGAAAAGGAAGGTACAGTGTCTAGGTTTGTTGGAGCGTCGTACTGTTAATCAGAATGGTGCCAGTTCGAATCCGTGCCACTAAATATCTCTTTAATGTTTCTTTTTTTTTTCCGTCAGATGCTCACATGGGCAGGACTGTATTTGCCACAACCTGTTTTTTCACATGCAAAATTACTGATTTTTCATGTGTCACTCAGCAACACTTTTAATGAAATTTATATTTGCATTGAAAATACGTACAACCAAAAGGGGAGCGATGATCAAATTATCACAACGTTGTATTTAACGAGGTTTAGTTACTGATGTCTTCAAATTACATGCCTTCTCTTGTGCGCTTACTTTTTTCGGGTTTTCTTCATAATATTCTTTCTTTGAAATTTTTAAAGAGCGAAATGCCTTATAAAACGATTCGAAGTGCAGTGCGGAGTTCCGCACGGGTCGACTAGTAAATACGTATTTTGGTATCTGCAAGTATTTTTTATCCATACAGCTATACATTCTACTATACACGTATATGCTCGCTTATACTCGTATATATAAGAACACTTATATACTCAGGTAGACACGCATATACGCGTACGTATTCGAGTAGAAACATACATACAAGCATGTGATATAAAGGTATACAGGGTGAGTTTATATTCTTTAGCAAATTATTAAAAGGTGTTAGAGGAGAGAATAAAAAGCAAGAATCAATAAGGAAATATGGTCACAAACACAATGCTAACGCGCTACATGCACGCAAAGTGAGAAATTGATGCATGCAAAAAAAGTCACAAATATATATATACATACATATATATATATATATATATATATATATATATATATATATATATATATATATATATATATATATATATATATATATATATATATATATATATATATAACACAAATACAATTTTACACAACATTTTAGGACTTAAGAAAGTTTTAAAGCGATTGATGAAATTTGCGACCTTCAGCTATAATACATGCGTCGCATACACAGATCCCTCTCTGTTGCAATAACGAGACTTTTGAAAAATTTTCATCAGCCGCTGCGCCTTTGTTGCGATACGTGTATTAAAGCTACTACAGACCGTAACTTTCAACAACTGCTCTAAATATTTCTTAAAAACTAAAATGTTAGGTGAAATCATCTTTGTGCAACAAATTTGTGCCCTGCTTTGCATCCATCAGTTTCCGGCTTCGTGTGCATGTAGCGCGTCAGTGATTTTTACTTCCTTATGATTCTTTGCTTCTTATCCTCCCCTCTCACACCCCTTTGATTTTTGCCCAAGAGCTTCGATTCACTCTGTAGGCCGACATGTATATAAGCGTATATTCTCGTGTATACATATATGTACTGGTGTATACACGTAAATGTACGTATATACGTCTATACAGGTATATAATCGTGTTTACACGTATACGTGCGTATATACTTGTGCTTCCATATTATATATACGTGAGTAGACACGTACGAAGACGCACTGGATGTATCCACGAATTAACTCGTGTATACTCGTATACGTACGTATGTACACTTATATATGCGTATATACGTCTACTATACACATATATATACTCAAGTATGCACGTATTTTCTCGAGATACAAGTGCATACGCGCATATGATGTTCGTTTATACGCGTATATACTCGTATATACACATGACACGTACATATACGTAACACGTATATACATGTGACACGTATGTACTTATGTAGACACGTATACACTCCTGTAGGTGATCACGTATACATGCTTATATACTCGTATATACACGTATATACTTGAGTAGGCACATGCATGCATGTATTCGATGTATACATGTATCTACTCATATAGGAACGTGTTTACTCATGTATAACACGACACGTATATATTCGTGTATACACGCATGTACTCGTGAATATACTTGTGACTATAAAAGCAACTGAAATATACAAGTATTAGGGTTCTTTATAATGGTTTTGCATCTATTTTTAACTATGACCACTTTACCCCATGCTATGACCACTTTCCCCCACCCCATGGGGTAAAGTGGTCATAAAAACAAAGGAAAAGAAAGTTCTATAAAACTACTAAAATCAGTACTTTTCTTCCTAAAATTCAATGTACCGTGTTCTTTAATAATGCAATGTAAAATAACAACAAAAAAAAGTTGAAGTGTTTAAAGAATTTGTTGCATTTATTATCCACCTAAGTTGAAAACCTACGATTTTATGACCACTTTACCCCACCAGACCCTAGCTGTTTCATTCTCGGTCGAGAAAGTATAATTTGCCTTCGTATGGTGAACTTAAAAGCAATTTATATGCCTCAAGGGGGCCGTGGTAGCCTGATCGGTAAGGCATTGGACTCGGGGCCGGAGGGTCTCGGGTTCGATCCCCGCTGGTCGAAGACCCACCGTCGTCATTAAAGAGGACTGGGCGACGTTAAATATGCTCGTGGTCTCAATGTCCTCCAAGTGAAACGATACCTCTGGGGGTGCTAGCACCAGGTAGCTATTAGCTCTTGGACTAGTTCTAAATTCTCATTAACTGTTCGATCCGGTGATGGTGCTGCCATCTATCGGTATATAAAATAATGGAGGCAAGGCACTTAGTATGCAGTCCTCGACATAAATACAGTTGTAGTCAGTTGTGACTCTGAATAGGAATAGGAATATGCCTCAAGGGTATAACAAGTCCGCTGTAATATTTTCACACACCGCTGAATGTAGACGGGACCAAAACAAGAGAGATAAAGCATTTCTTTGAACAAGTAGGTGGCGCTATCGTTGAAAATTAAAAATGGCAGCTATGAAAGAAAAATTTCCAGGGGAGTCACGAAGTATGTTTTGAGTATTACTATCCTCCAGAACCCTCGGTTTTAGCCGGTTCTAATATTACAGTTTATAATCATACAAAGGCTGCTACGGCCTAACCCTACCTCCCCCCCCCGCCCCCAGAAGGTAGATTCTAGCAGTGTTAGTGCCAGACACGAAGCTGAGAATATTCTTAATTAATCTCACATAAAATAGCGTAATAATGAAAAATGTTCGTAAAGGCAGCAATCAAAAGAGCATTTGGAGATATATTTTTGGCGCAAACATTATTTGCCCTCGTGCCCCCGTTATCGATATATAAGGTCATAAAGTCTGACGAAATTTTAAGCAAAACGCCAAGATTTGGCAAGAAATTGATTTCACAATTTCACGGTTTACATCCATTTACAAATCGAGTGAAAGATGACTTCCATTTCTTGCTAAATATGGCAACTTTTCCTGAAATTTTGGCAGACTTTTTGACCTTTTATTTCGACAAAGGGGACGCGTGTGCAAATTACTTTTTTACTTTTTTTTTTTCATTATTGCACACTGTCGTGTTGATTCTTGGTTAGAACTATGAACAGTGTATAACACGTAGAAGTGGTTTAAAGCTGTAAAAACTATTTGAGATTAGGATGTCAATAAAAGAACTTGTACTTAAATTGTAAGTAGGTTTTTTTAATTAATTCTTTTAGTGATTTTTTTAATCAGTGCTAGTCTTTAAAAATATTCAAGAAATATCATATAACACAATATATTTTTACATTGTCTGATGGTGGGTGAAATTCCACGCGTCAGCAAAATAGCCAACACCTTCGTGCGAAAAATTCGCCTTCCTCAGTTGCCTTTCCTTTTAGACGTTGAATTTATGAACTAACACGATTTGTCTTTTACTGGTTTATTATTTTCAGGTTGATATGAGTGCATTTGAATTTTCCTTTGTCCAACTGTTTCATTACCAGATGTTGTCCCCTGAAAAACTTCAACCAATTTTTCATTTTCATGTTCTTTATTCCTCCGTGTATTGTGAGAAACATCCGTACCCAAAATTTGTTTATTTGTGTGGTGTTTTGGTTTTTTCAAGTTTTAGCGAGGACATGACTCTAAAGTGAAAAAAAATGAGGTGTTCATAAAATATTCTAAACCCATAACATAACATTTATTTACTGTTTCGAACAAATTTATACATAAAGTAACAGAATCATTATTAAAAGCACCTAACATGGGAATATTTTTCACAAATGCCTGGGGAGTGAACATACGGTAAATTTGGAAAACATATTCAAAGCGCCACAAGAAACAAGCAATGTATCATCATGTACGAAACTAACGTTGTTACACTATTTATTTTTAAGTAAGAGTTAATTTCACTGCCAATCTAAAGAAAAACTAATTTCTGGTTAAGTTTTCGATGCATAACTCAGGTGGGACTCGGCAAGAAACATAAGCAAATAAATAAATAACCAAACTAAAATAAACATAGACGCTACTAAATTACTTTTATTAAAAATCTACGTTTTGAAAGATTTTTATTCTATTAAACATGATGAATATTTTCAGTGATGTCTCTATTTGCCATTCGAAAAAAAATATTTTTTAATTCCTCATCCTAGTATGTGCGGTATATTGGGAGAAATATTAGTAGTTTTGCAATTTCATCATTCATCTAATGTAAAAACTTCTTTATAAATCTCGTGAATAAAAACTTTAGATAACCTTTTAAAATGAGACTGTAATATTCAACATGTTTTTTTTTTTTTCTGAATAAGGAAACTTGCTTATTATTATTTTCAAAAAACAGATGCGTAATGTTATTTTTGAAAGGTATAAACGTGACTGAAACTGTTCTTTTAATTAATTCGTACCAATTTTACAGCTCAATTCTTCCTATTTCATCAAACTTGCTTAAACGGGTAGTTATCACACTAAGGTTCATTATACAGTCGCTTTTTTTTTTTTGGTGCCGAGAATACCAAGCTCAAACAACCATTTTTCTTGCCATTTTGTTTTTTAAAACAAGGCTTATAGACCTTACGCATGAGGAAATGTAAAATTAGGTTTGCTACAATGATGAACAAGAAAAGAAAATATCGTATTGCCAAAACTACTAATTTTATAACATGAATGTAAACATGAATGTATCATGAATGTAAATAAGTGATAACATGAATGTAAAAGGAAGTATATATATATATATATTTTTTTTTTCAGTTGAGTATTTTCGATGGGTAACCTTCTTGTTATACGACAAACGCCTTACCTTTAATTCACTTCTTTCCATAAATTCAGAAACTTAATTTCGAATTTTTTTCAGGAGGGTGCATACTCAATGTAAATGATACAGAAACTGGCCAAAACTGCGCCCGCTTACATTTAAATACATTAATGTCTCACACACTGTAAAAGCATTCCGAAAAGCTACTGATTATTTTAGTGTAACATTTCGCGATTTTAATGGTTTCTATCCACTTCCTGAGAAAATTAAGTACCATTGTCAAAAAGTTTTCTGGATTGTTACCAGTTGCACGAATGCAGACTTCTCACTGTTGTGAAAAATATTTTTAGCCCCTCGTTTAAAAATTAACTGAGCGTATATATTAAGTATTTCTGATTCAGTTCGATTACGGCCCATCCAGACTTATTCAGCTTCCAAGAAGAGTGAATAAGTCTCTTGGTCTTTGCAAGAATTGCAAGCAAGTGAGGTGCCTGGTGCTTGCAATTCTGTCTCAGCGTTGGCCCTAGTTGCAGTAATGCTTCTGCAGCTTTCCTGGCAGGTCAGGCTAAGGCCACTTTATAAGGGGAGCTGACTTATCCGACATTTTGGTTCCAAAAATTATCGGAGGACAAAAGTAATCTTTGTACAAAAGTCTCGTTGCAGAAAACTGCTGCCCTAGTTTTGGATATGTTGCCCGATTGATGTTTGATTGTTTTATCCCGTAAATGAAGAAGATTTAATAAATACAAATTTAAAACAAATAAGGATCGAAAGATTTACTTTAAGTGACATTTTACTTAACTTAGTATCAATTGTTTTACGATATGGCAACCAGCGAATATCATATCGTATTTATAAATACTAGAAACAAGGTTGGTTCCAAAGACGTCTTGAAACCAAAGATGTCGGATAGGTCAGCCTGTCTCTTTCAATGGTTTCTAGGTCAGGCAGGTGCCAAGCTATCATGTTATACTTACGTAAGTTTTCTCTCGACTGACTTTAACCGGGGAGGTAACTAAATTCTTTAAAAAGATAGAAGGAAAATTTCAGTACGGTTACAGACATTTAGAGGAAAGCATTCATGTTTTTTGCAAGATATGTTACTGGCAGAAATTGCTCGCATCAGCTTCACATTATTTTCCAGGAAGGTTTCTGAATCATTTTAACAGTGCAGCCAGGAAGGCGCAATTGTCTGTCCTCTCACCTTGATGCTCCCTGTTTGGCAGAAGTTTCGACACATTGTACGCAGCAATACAATAATGCTCCCATTTTTCCAATTTTCACTCGACTTTTTGATTAAAAAAAAAATGTGTTATTTTTTCATAACAAAAGCTGCATTGGTGTAGCGTCGAATGTCTGAAATTAAAATTTCATGCCCGTGCACTTGGAAATTTGTCGTAATGTAGCAGTGCAAAAAATGTTTTTTATATAATTTTTATGTCATAAAATATTGGCAATAAGTAAATAATATTTGGTTCAAAAAATAATGAGTTAAAATGCGTTATGATTTGACAAGCATTTTCTGTTTTATAACTGGCGAGCAAAAGGTGAAATACTAACATGATAACTACAGCCTGCTTTCTTTCTAATCTTCCATAAAAAACTAAAAATTTGATTTTCCTAGCGTCGTTACAAAAACATCAAGTGTCATGCATAAATCGGAGGAAATGGTATTCGATATTGATTCTTAGATTTTACGAGAACTCTCAGAATTCGTTTTAGAAGTCTGAAATGTTTTCCAGGTACATATACTTGAAATGTCTTTTTGTAAGGATATTACTTTCTTGCAGATTCTCCAAATCAACCGATGCTATGGAAAAAAGTCTTTTGAAATGAAAATTTCTTTTTTATGTAAAAAAATATTAATATTTTCCTCCTGGAAAAAGCATATAACTGAGAAAAAAATGTAAATTTCATAAACTTTCACTTTACGATGTGCAGATTTTATAGAAATAATTCTTTTTTTGAAGCAACTTATTATAGAAAGATCAGAAAGATCGGTTTAACACATTGGAAACTTCTTCCTTCCCACACTAAACTAAAGAATGGATTCTAAAATTTATGACGGTTTAAATGTGAAAAGTTCAAGCCGTTCCGCTGGGTATAGCTTTGAAATGCGAAAAAATCTGTAATAATTTTACATAGTAAAAATACGTGAGTGTTGAAAAAAATTTGCGTCAGAAAAATATGTTTTACAGGTTGAGTTAAAATCACTCACAAAACATATCGTATAAATATTTTGGAAGAGTCGACTAAACGGACGGGCAAGAATTATATTGTTGCAAGTTTGAAAAAAAAACAGTTTGAAATAACTATTGGTTTTCAGGTTAATTGTATCAGTTGCAAATATATATATACGAAATGTATTGATCACTAGGAAAGCACAAAAACTGTCCATTAACATTAACTACTACTTACTGTTCAGGTGTCAATATTACAGAGGTCAGTTGCCGGCCCAAGAGTTTGGATCAACGATTAAGTTCTTTGCCAGAGGGAGCATTTTTTAAAGTAATTTTAGCTTTTCCATGTATTTAACTTTCTTTCATTAAACCATACGTAAATATTCAATATTTACGTATTTATTTATTTATTTATTTATTTTTAAATACAAATCTTTCGCTTGAAGTTAAAATATCCGCACTCTTGATTTTAGTTTTGCGGTTATTTTTTAAACCCTTCAATTACTGTAAAAGCACTTATTTTCTCGAGATTTTAATTTTCTCAACTTTCGTGATTTAGTCGTAAAAGCGAAAATTTAAGCCTCTTGAAATCTTTTTTTTTTTTTTCTTTCGATTTTCGACTTTATTTTCTGTTCATATCAATTTGCGAAATTTTCAGCTTGCAAAATCGCCGAATTTCTATTTTCGCGAAAGTAACAGCTTTCACAGTACTAGAAACTACGTTAGAATGACTTACGCCACTATCAATATAACCACACCAAATAGGACTACACGATTAGGATTCATTTTTATTGCCACATTAAACTAAAACATTCAAAGTAACATTGTTTTTGCAGTCACAATGACTCATGAAAAATATGTGTGTGTGTGATCTATGGTAAAAAAATCTTGTTTATAAATGTTTCTTAACTACCGATCACGTGGGTGATCTGTATTATAGTAATTAGGGCCATTCCACGGCGACATGTTGCACATCATATATTTCATTGAGAACTTTAATTTATAAAAGTAATGAACAAAATGTTTTGTGTTTATAAATCACAAATGCGTGTATGATTTTCTAAGAAAAACATTTTTGTTTATTACCTTTTTTCATTTTTGTTCATGAAATAAATTACTGTTACTTGGCTAAATCGTTTTGATTTTTTTACATTAAAAGTGATGCGGACGTAACTTGGAATAGCTATGATTAAAACGTGGAATGCAAATCGATTTTTAAAAGCGAATCATTCCTCTAACCAAAACGTATTGAACCATCCGGATACTTAAATATAACTACACTGACAGAAAAAACACCACTTCCTTAAATGAATTCCAATGAATTAATACATTCGAGCATTCGACTATTTTTTAAGGAAAAACCTATCCAAGAGAGTTTAACTACTTAATAGTATTCAGTTTTTCAAATACATTCAAAAAGTGATAATGTGAATACCTGTCTTTTTTTTACTCCCCAAAAATACGTCTTAACTGCTGAATGAAAAGACAGCAGCGCAAGGATCAGTCATGGGGTAGCGACTCAATTAACGGATCATTTCACTCGCCAAGTAAAAGTACCTCTGGGCACAATAAGGTCCTTAACATAAGCCATTTGAGCAATTCCAGAAACTTCCCCTCACGCCATGATGACCACATTTCACTTTAATGGCGCCAAATGAAGACATCTGAGGTAAACAGTTTGCTCTCCGACCAATCAATGCAAATGCGAAATCAATACCCTCATTACAGAAACAATAGGAGTGATTTAACGCGTTCTTCAAACCCTTCAATTACTTCGCAGACACGACGATCGTCTGCGGGAAGGCGTAATGAATCTGTGAAAGGTCCTATCAGTCATTAAGGGAAGGAAACGACAATCACTTGGCAACAGTATTTACATCAATATTTAAAATCTCCAATAGGTTTAATGTCAGAATTTTATAGCACTCGTTTGTCAAACGCGAAATGCGATTCCGAGGCGAGCGTACGATTATGTACTTTTCTAGAGCTGCATATTTAACTGGGTCTTCGTTTTCATATTTTTAGGAAGTTTTAATACTTAGGCCATTTTATAAAAAAAATTAAGGATGCATAAATATGCGTGTTGCTTAAGAAAGTATAGTTTATTAGCATGCTTTGTTGTTCCTTTTTCAGAATAAATTATAAAATTTTTCATCTTTTGTCTACTGTAAAAAAAATCCGAAACGTTAATGATTATTCCCGTGGAACGTTTCGTGATTTCACAGGTTTTCATATATTCCCCCCGTAAAATCAAGTACCTTCGCTAAAAACTTTCCTGAATTGCTACAAGTTGCACGAGTGCAGATTTTTCACCGCTGCGAAACATATTTTTAGCTATCAGTTTAAAGATTGAATGAGCGTGTTTATTAAGTGTATCGGCTGAAGCTCTATTGCCGTCTTTCCAGACTGACGGAACTCCCAAGAGAGCAAACAAGTCCTTGGATAGTTGCAGCGTGGTTTGCAAGCAAGGGATATGCTTGGTTAACACTTTCAATTCTCGCATGGTCGTTGTTCTCTAATGCTTTTGGAGCTTTCTTGGTAAATCATTAAGGTTCAAATCAGCTTCAGTAAAAGTACTTAATATTTTTTAAAGGTACTCGAGACATGACTGACTTTAACAGGGTAGATTTCCCAATTCTTTAGGGGAAGTTTCAAGGTGAGTTTCAGAAAGGTTACTGGTTTTGGAAGCTGTATTACTGAAAGATAGTGGGCACATCAGCAGCCTATATTTTTCCAGGAACGTTTCTGAATCGTTTCTAGGGCCCTTTCCATCGTTTATTATGTTAACACTCTCGAAAAAGACTAAAATTGGAGAATGTTGACTTTTACCGCTATTTCACCTGAAATATTCGACCTTTCGCTGATGTGTTTGGTGTGAAAGATAATATTGATCGGCTAATGTCAACATTTACCAGATTTTGAACATTCACGGCAACATATATATTATACACAGACACAGAGTAATATAAAATAGCTAGCTGTAGAAGAAGGGCAAAAGACATTTTTTAAAAAAATGTAGCATGAAGCACTACATATAGAAATTGAGAAAATGATTTAAAATTCGGTATTTTTAAGTGAAATATAACACTATTATTGAAAGTAACGTTTTTTTCTGGTAAATATCAATGTTAAGCACCTGTCAAGTATGAAGTCTCTTAAAAAAAAAAAAAAATGCGAATGAAACAGTTGACTCACTCCTAACTGTAAAAACAATTTAGAAATGTTCCTGGAAAATATAGGCAGGTAATGTGGCCGACTTTTGCAAGTAACATATCTTGCAAAAAAAGGAAATGTCCAATGCTAAAATTTAGTAATCATCCTGAAATTATCCTGAAATCTTTCTGAAGAATTAAAAAATCTCCCTGGTTAAAACAAGTCGTATTTCTTGAACCTTCAGAGAAAATTTTGATAGGCTTAAAATAATTAGTTGGCACCCTGCCGATGTACCAAAAAAGCTCCAGAAGCATTTATGCTACCATAGCCAAAGCTAAGACAGAATTGCAAGTTAGAACCAAGAATCTATCCGAATGTAAATATTGCAAAGCTATGGAATCCAGAGACTTATTCGCTCAATTTTCATACTGAGTCGAAGAGATACCTCTAGAGAAAAATAATTTCTTTTCTAAAGCTAGTATATGTTTGTGCCTTTTAAAACCACAAACCACATAATCTGGACTGGTCAAATAAATGGATGTATATCTACAAATATACTTCTTTGTTATGAGAATATTGCAGATTTAATTTCATAGCAACCTTTTGAATTTTTATCTTCATCACGCAGAATAAGGATTTCTTCAGCACAATTACATGTAATTAACCGTAACCCATTAGTACAAGCTTTGAAATAATTAAGAGAAGATTCAAGTAGTCCTAAATTTTTTTCTGTATTTCTCTTAATATTTTTCGGTTGATAACTATAATTAAAGTGCATCAATTAAAGACGCAAACAACCGGTAGTTTAACACTATTATACAAAAACATGATACTAAGCGAAAGAAAAACTCCCATTTTTAACGAGTTTAATTTATGCTTTGCTTACAAAAAAGAAAAAAAAATACCCATAATTTCATGTAAAATATTAAACACAGTGTTAGCTGTTTTTTATAATGATTATATTATCTTATTTAATTCTGTTCCAAGAGCCGACCAAACGTTATGACGTCTGCTGCAAAGGCTTGAGTTTTACGATCAATATAATTTGTCATTCAGCTCCAATGTTCAATCATCCACACATTCCGAAATGCAATCTGCATAATTAAATAGTACACGATCGCTTGCTTTTGACTAGAGCTTGTTGAAAATCTGAGTAAGTTTATCATTCCAGATCGATTATTATTCTCTTAACTACTAACAAATATAATTAAACATACATTTTTCAAAAGAGATGAGTTATGTTTATAGAAAAGGAAGTAAAGTATTTTACTATTGTGAAACAAGAATTCTAATAAAATTTGAACATTCGTCACGAACCGGTGCAAAAAAGCGTTTTACAGTAATTATTTTTTCCAACATCGAAAATTTTAACGTGATTCAATGGATAGCACTCTAAATACAGCCAAATTAAAACCAGAGATTCAAAAAAAAAAAAAAAAAAAAACTTGACGATATATTATATTTAAATGCATTGAAATTTGCACTGATTTTCACCGAAAGGTTGAAATAGATCCCTTTTGGAACATCCGAATAACTTCTAGCATATACCAACTAAGAGTTCTACTAAGAGTCTGCATGTCAATTTTTAACATTCTACGCATTCGTGATTGAGTAATGTGAGATACGTATGCACATAGGGGAGACCGGGGCAAGATGACAAATGTCTTAATTTTTGCGTTTTCCTCTAGGAAACAGCATCAACTGGATACTACTGGCTCTTCTATCTGCTGCTAGTTCAGCAATAGTATAAAGACGCTGAAATTATCATATATGTGTTAGTTCTGAAGCTCTGATTGTTTACTGCTGCTACGTTATAACTTCTATGCGTGTGTAAACAAGCTCTGCTAAAGATACGGGAATGATAGATTATTTCTCTTTAGTATTTATAAGTAACTTAGGCTATATACTGCTTATTACCATGAATAAACGTCAATTAATCGTCTTCCTTTATGGCAATGAAGACGAATCCTTTCAAACAGGCAGTTCGGGGCACGATGACGGGCCGAAACACGGGGCAAGATGACAATACTTCTTCGTTACAAATCCTGCTTATAAAGATGACTATTTTGACCGTCCAACGGAAAAATGGTTCTAGTGCTGCAATGCCAGAAGTGGTGGCGTGAGGAATGTTCCAATTATGCAAATGGCCATTTTATTTGTGACTATTATTAGCTGCACAATTACAACCAATACAGCTTCAACGCAACTTTTCAATTCATTGCGCTTAATTTAATGCTTTGTGAGATGTAAAAATACAGTAAAAATTTGTTAAAATATGTAATATATTCAAAAAATAAATTGTGTTCAACCTTTTTCAGTGTTGTCATCTTGCCCCTAGTACTGGGGTAAGATGAAGATTTGTTTAGGTTATGAAAAAATAAAAATATCCTTCATTTATTTTATTTGAAAAATTAATTGGTACTATATTTAATACAACAAAGGACGACTCTAACAGCTTATGTAAAGGAAATTTTACTATCCAAAAAAATAAATTAATAAACCACAAAAATTGTCAGCATAGTCATCTTGCCCCTGTCTCATCTACGCACTTCGTATATACTTACGTTACGAGAAAACTCGTAGTAGGTTGTAACTAAGGGAATAGTCAAAATGGATATTTCGGGCCTTCATACGTTCTTAGACACTTATGCATGCGCGGTCGGGCCGAAACAAACTCAACTTTCCTTTGTGGTGATCAAGATGAGAATTGTGGCGGATATTAAAGCGAAAATTTTTTTGTGAATTCAAAACTTCCTCTACCATGTAACACGAAGTAAAAACGCACATAAACTTTTGTTTATTTACACGTTTCGCTTCAATAGGTCTGAAAAAAATGTATTCTGATTCTTCAGGTAATTAAATTTCCCAAAAGCCATTCCAACGGTTTTATTTGTTTTGCTACTAAAATTTGCCGTTAAAAATATCACTACGCTGCAACAAACTTCAGAAACGTCACTTATAACTTCCGGAAACGTTCTGGGATTTCACGGGTTGCCACCAGTTTCCTGTGAAAATCAAGTATCTTCGCAAAAATGTTCTCAGAATCGCGACAAATTTCATGACTGCAGATTTTTAATGACATGAAAAGTATTTTTAGCTACCGGTATAAAAGATATTCAGCTTCTTTATTAGATGTTTCGCTTTTAGCTTAGTCGTGCACTCTTCAAATTGACATGGGCTTAGACGTTAAGAAAAAAGGTGCACTTATTAAATACGCTCAGAAAATCTTTAAACTAGTACATTAAAAACATTTTTCACGAAAGTGAGAAACCTGCATTCGTGCAACTTATTTTAATTCAGGAAACTTTTTGACTAAGACTTAATTTTCACAGGAAATCGGCAAAAACCTGTGAAATCCCGAAACTTCCGTGGAAACAATTTCAGATTTTTTTTGCAGTATATAATAAACAGTCTGCCCATAACAAAATGCATTAAAACTTACCTTTTTCCTATGATATACTTCTTCTACAAAATCTGGTTTATTAGCCTTGTTTTTCTTTAAACATATATTTCATATCTCTGGTTAAAATTTTAATACTACAAAAAAAAAAAAAAAAAAGAAAGAAAATCAGTTTTCAAAAACATTCACCTCAACTCAACATCGCAGTTAATACACACACTTTATCAACAGCATATATATCTGCTCCAAACATTTCATTTAAAATTACAAATAACGTAAGTAAAATATTCAGCTCATATCGTGCTTGAAAATAAAATATGCTTTAAACTCTCAACACGCCTTACCTTCAAACACCGGTAATGTAACTTCTATATTATTCATACCTCTTGAGAAAAGCAACATTAACTAAAACAAGCATTGCCAATATCTCTAAAGACGCTTTTTTTCCTTACATTTCACGATCCATTTATTTTGCCCAAGTACCTGGAAAACTTTTCTCCGATATTTTACAGCCAATTAGTCCTCCACGAAATGAAAATTATCCTTTCGCCGCGATGAAAAATATTTTTCTCTCGAAAATGTCAGAAAACGATAAACCTGGGGTGCTAAAAGGCAGGGATCATGAATGAATCTCTTCAAAATTTGCATTAGCGACATGTCTGGAATTCCATTATCTTAATGAAGGCGTTACGATTTCATTGAATAGATAATTGAGGGAATATAAAATTTTAAATGCAGTTTATTTGGTGTTTAGCTGTTACGAATAAAACTAAATTAGTGTATTTCAATTTCTTGCAAATATTTCATTGCTAAAAAGTATTTTTTTTTTTTTTTTTTGAGATGAATTGCTAAGCGGGCTTATAAATTTCTGAAAGAAAAAGTGTAACAACGAAAAGGTGTTTTGATTGCAATGTATACTGGCTGATTGGAAAACGAAAAGTCAAAGTTTTGAAGAAGGTTAGACGGGAAGATAACTAGTAAGTCTTATTATATAGAAGCGTCTAGTCGAAAACGCAGCTACAAGCACATAAAACAATATCCAAAACTAAGTCGTAACATAAGAGGAGCTCGACATTTCGGTTCCAGCGTTGTCGATGGACAAAATTAATATTTGTACAAAAGCTTCGTTGCAGAATACTGGTCCCCAAGCTTTAGATGTGTTGCTTGATTGATGCTTGATTATTTCCTTTTGTAAATGTTAAAATAAAATAATAATAATAATAATATAAATTTAAAACAAATACGGTGCGAAAATGAGGTTTATTACAGTAAACATTTTCCGATACCTTTTTGTGCAATTTTTGAGCTACGTTATCCTTTTACATTTACCTTAAGTGACATGTTACTCAACTTATCATCAAATGTTTTACGACAGAGCAACCAACGAATATCACAACGTAGTTATAAATACTAGAAACAATGTTGGATCCAAAGCTGTGTTGGAACTAAAATGTGGGCTAAGTCAGCATGTCCTTTTCAAGAGGATCCGAAGCAGGTGACAGATAATGAAAAATGATGAAAAAGAACGATTTTACATAATGTTAAAGTTTTTAAGAAAGGTAAAATTTTAGTTGTTGAAAATTATGACCTGCAATTGTAATTCTTACGTTCCATTGCATAATTCATGCGTTCATTACTTTTCGAGATATATGAGTTACAAATGATGAGAAAACGTTTGATTGCTCAATCCTCGTTTGAGCCATTGGCATCAGAATTGAATCAGAACATGTATCCTTTAGTGTCAACCTATGGATCAAATTTTATTTGAGTTAGCCCGTCATTTCCTGAAATATAGCTGGTACGCATAGCAGAGAAAACGTTCTATGTCTTTACTCTCCCCCTCCCCCTTTGAGGAATTGGCGTGTAAAATTAAAGGGCAGCAATACATACGGGAGCACATATGTGTACCTAATTTCGTTTTATTTTATGCAGGAGTGGCCACAAAAACAGGTCGTACATATACAGACACACTCACACTTATTGATCTTTTCCAAAGAAAGCTCAAAATGGACTCGCCACACCTCAAAACCTGAAAATTCCTCAAAATTGGAAATTTGATTTTTTTTACCGAATTATAATTTTTCTTCTATACATTAGATATGGAAGAAAATAAAGATATCAATAACTGTTAATATGGATCTGTATAGTTTATGGAATAGTAGTTTTTTTTTTTTTTTCTAAATATGAGAAGAGTGACAATTTAGTTGATCAGAACTTAAATAAGACGTAAACTTACATTTTCACGCATTTATAAGCAGAAAAGTGTCATAGCATCTTTTAAAAGCCCTTTATATTCTGAAAACTTTATATGTGGAAATTTAAAGTACTTCAGTTCCCGCCTGGTAGATTTGTGCTTTTCTTTTGAGATAAATTTAATGTCTTCAGATTAAGAGGCCTGTTCTGAAGATTCTTTTACCGGCTATTCATGTCACTAGAACTATTTTATTATAGGTTAGCACTGATGCATTTAAAAACGTCTTGGAAACAAAATAATACGTTGTTAACTCCTTAATTAGGAAATATCAGCGATTCACTCTTTTTACCCTCCTCTTTTTAACATAAATAATTCAAACTGATATTTCTCTTAAATTATATAAACTGCATTGAACGTATCGAGCCAAACTTTCAGTTTTATCTTTTGTCATTCGTAATAACATTTGCACAAAAAACACTAGAAACACGTGTGACTTTTGCGTCTGATAAGAAAATAATCACCCTTTTCTGCTTTGTACTGTGTGTTGAAATGTGCTAAGGTTAAAAAAAAAAACATTTGCTTTCAGAACTACTTAAAACCATATTCATCACTATTAGAGAGCACTTGTCGAAAAACATGGACAGCTTAAATTTTATATTTTCATCCAAAGAGGTTTTATATTTATCTGTTTACTTTACTAAAGTTTTTCCTATCAATTTCATAATACCCAGCCGATCATCTAACACTCCTACTCTTTTCGATGATGGATCAGTTTGAATTCGTTCCAGAAAAAGTTCTTTAAAACGCTCTTACTTTCTACAGACCTAAAACAACGAGACATAAAAAAATATAATGCACTGTCTTTTATTTTATTTTATTTATTTATTTATTTTATTTATTTATTTATTTTTTTTGTTCAAGTTTGTTTATCAGCTGTAGGCAGCAATGATAACCAAGGACGGAAACCCTCTTTACAAACATAACACTTTTTGCAGTATTTTTTTCCTCTGCGAACACCTTTTTTCTCCTATATTATGAAAATTCCGTGTTTAAGGGAAATTGCAAATGAAGAAAACGAAATTGATAGAAAAATATTAGTTTCCACAGAGGAAGAACAGCATGCGCTCACTTAAAAATAAAATATTGAGAAAAGCGAGATTTTATGAACTCTATGCCTGTATGAAGATTTTACTTCTGTTATGATTCGCTTATCTTATATTGTGATATAAGTAATATAAATGTTTGAATCTTATTATTTTGCAACTGAATGTCTTGCGGAGTTTCTATGAAACAAAGTCGTAAAGGTTGTGTGTTGATTTTACTTTGCAGTACTAGAATTTTAGTAGTGACTAAAATAAGAAGTCAAGTCCCACTTATTTCCAAGTTTCAAAGTTATTTTGATTTCTTCAGATAAGTTTACACGAAGTTTTTTGTTTTAAGAAAATTTCATTATTATTTTTATTACGAAATGATTTATATAATGTAATTGATAATAACTTTCTTTTTTCTCATGAAATAAAGAAGGATCCTACAGAAGTTATAGTTAATTCAGTTTCTCAGACATAACGCGGTTAAAAATGTTTACTAAAAAACAAGTTGAATTTAAAATTGCTTAATACATTTTCGAATAGTTGAGAGGAATCTGCGAACAAATTCCTGCTTTTACAAAAACAGTATAATAAAATAACTTATACGTGCGATGGCTACTTTTTCTCACAAACTAAAAGTTTTTTAATCAAAATAGGAAAAATACTAGCCACTTCTTTTAAGCGAAGTGAAATAAATATTCATTACATAAATTTTGAAATTGAACTTTTATTTTACGCGTGTTATACATTGTAAAATAATTCGTGGATTCCATACCTTGGCATAGAATGTTGTTAATTTGAAAACAATGCACAAAATTGTGTCGAAAGAATTTTAAAAAAGTATTTTATAGTTTTTAAATTCAAAATGTTCATATTTTCATCTCGATGCTAAAAGAAGAATAAATGAATAGATTACCGAAAATGTATCTTATTGTGTTTCTTTCTAGACAAATTTCAATATTTTGTTTCAAATTAATGTTTACTTTAGTAAATGGAAAGCAAAATTTAGTAAATGGAGCATAGTAAAACGTATTTTGCATTAAATACAGTTTCTTAAATGTTTTTAATGCTTAAAAGCCTTTTGGTACGGAAGTTAATTAAGTTGAGCTTTTAGGATTCTGAAATTAACTTATGCATAGACTTTTTAACATGATTTCATGACCTTATTGATTTTAGTTTTGTATTAAATGTAAAAAAAGCATTCAATGCTAAAAAAATATATAAAAATGCTTTAAATAAAAATTGCATAAATTCAACTTATACATAAACAAAATACAGATTATTTCACCCAGTTTTCTTCACATTCCATAAAGGTTTTAGAAAACATCGAACTGAATTAACCAAAAAAACTGGATTTTGTGTTTTTCTTCCGTGTTACAAAAAGTAGCCTTTCTTTTCTTTTTTTATATTCCCTGGGTCTGGAAGTCCTTCCGGATATTAAATGTAAACATCTGAGAACATGAGCATTCGAACTTGCAGCATGAGATTAAATACGTAACTACAATCGAATTTCTTTTCTTCACTTTGCTAAATGGAGTAACAAAACGATAACTATGGCTGGAATACTTCTATACACAAAAAAAGAAAAATAAATAAATAAATCAAAATAAAATCATTTGAATGATGGGGTGAAGCGAAAAAAAAATCGATTCACCTTCAACTGCTTTCTTTTATTTAATAAATAATGATTTACTCAAATTTAGGGTGTTACCAACTGAGCAATGGCGATTTTTTTTTTCTGTTCTTTATGGCGATACGAAGCGCGCTGATACAATGTGCGATACAACGTGTGCTTTAACGTGCTATATGAGAAAGCATTTGACGAATGTAGGGTAAATTAGTGGTTTTATGTTAAATAAGTAGAGGAATGTGGAGCAAAGTGATATAGTCAAAAAAATGTTTATCAATTTTTAAAACAAATTGGAAATTTGTTTTGAAAACTACTGTATATAAAAGAAGAACATTGTATTTTACAATTAAACTTGTATTGACATGTTATAATTTTCTTTAATGCAACAATTTGTGCTTTCAAAAAACAGTGGAAAATTTTGAAGACTTTTTTTTTTAATAATTCAAAATATTTTTCATTTGTTTCTTAAAAATATTTTTGATCAAATGAATGAGAATTAATAAAAAGACAAAATGAACTATTTCACTTTTGCAGCGCATGCAGTTGACTAACTGCACAAAACATTTAAAATCAAAACAAATCTTAATCTTAAATAAATAAATTCCACACAGAATATTAGTAGGTCTTAATTCGTACTTAAAATGCTAATGACAATAGCTTTAAATTTTTACAATAGCAAGTATATTTTTTGACTTACAACAAATTGTTATACTATGAGTATCATTCTTCGAAAATTGACTTTTAGCTTTTTCCTGACTAAAATAGACGACAAGTATTACTACATAGTTAAAATATAGGGTTAGCATAAAAGAATATGCTGAATGATCATCTATTTAATAAGCAAAATCATAACATAGACATTTTAAAAAAATTAAATTTAAATATTTTTTTTAATCGGGTTGCTTCAAATCACTAATACTCAAATAGTTTTTGGTCAATTCTCAAATTTTTTTTCCAAAATACTATGTTTACATATCCAAGCGGAGATTAAAAAAGTATTAATTCAACAAAAAGTAGAAAATATTTGAAGAAAAATTTCGAAAGGTTTCAAGATATATTTTTTTAAATCATATTTTTTTCAATAAGCGTTATTTTTAAAGTTGCTGAATAAAAATTAAAGTAAACTGTTTGAGAAAGATATGCTCCAAATTTCATTACTTAATTTTTATCAGTTCTTGACTTATAAAAGTTTAAATGGAAAAAATCAGGAAAAATTGCATCATGAAGAAATACGCTTTTAAAGTTTTAAATTTAAATATAGTTGGCTCTCTGTTTAGCGATTTTCAAGGGACCACAAAAAATCGTCCTTGAGTAGAAAACGTCCTTAAATAGAATGCTTTTAACACTACAGTGGACCATCTGGGACCGTGAAAAGCCGTCGTTAAATATAGAAAGTCGTTAAATAGAGCGTCGTTAAACAGAGAGTCAACTGTATAATTATATTTAAATGCATGCAACAAAAATAACTATATCTGTCGTTCTGACTAAGATAAAAACAAGATTCAAACGTCTTTTTAAGCCGAAAAAGACGAAAAAGTTTTTTAAATGAAAACAAAATTGCAAAATTTGACGATTTTCGTGTCCCAGACCCCCTTAAGAAACTATTTAAATGTGCTCGATCCGCACTAGCGCTGCCAGAAATTCCTTCTGAAGGGGTTTTCTGGTAAAAACAGTCCTTACCCGTGTATTAACTACTCTATTAGGATTAGAAACAATGTTAAAA
Organism: Uloborus diversus; assembly: GCF_026930045.1. Lineage (NCBI taxonomy): Eukaryota > Metazoa > Arthropoda > Arachnida > Araneae > Uloboridae > Uloborus > Uloborus diversus. The sequence continues at coordinate 63,797,450 of NC_072738.1, read as the reverse complement.
TCAAGACCTCTTGAGAGTGTTTTTACCCATAAACCCCCTCACTTCACGAGAACACTGACGTTCCGCAACGCTATATTAGCCGTGCAGGTAGTAATGATTTCGCATTTATGCGTTGACCAGCAGAATTCCAAAAATTAACCCCATGTGTTTTTTTTTTTTTGTTAAAGAAGTTTTGTCAAAGGTAATGTTTATACACCACCATTGCTTTACAACATTGCAAGAACTGAAAGATCTCATACGTGTAACGTTACGAAAAATAGACAGTGAAACACTCCAAAATGTATGTTACACATGCGTGTCGCGTCACGATAGGCGCCTACATCGAACATTTGTGAGTGAAATAAAACTTTCACACTGAATCTTTATTCATAGTGCTAATGTAATTGTTTAAGAAATAAAATTTTCTAAAATTGATATATTTCTTTATGCTAACCCTGCATTAACAGCGCTAAAAAGAGAGCAAATAATTTACCGTTTTATTTTTGCGCTGCTACATCACTTTGCCCAACGTTCCCCCTACATTCTAAACACAAAATGTGCACACAAATATTTATCACAAAAAAGTTTTATATTCATATTGATAAAAATAAAATGTCACATATTTTAACTACATCTCCAATCAAAGTCATAAATAAAAGCCATTTTCTTTTAACGAATCGCAGTCATTTTCTTCTATCACCCAATCCATCATTCACAGAACATTTTGACTATATTCTATCGTGAAAGCAATTGCTAAAATTTTCCTCAGTTGCTTTTCTTTGCTATTAGATGGAATAAATTGCCATTTTGCTGATCTAACGCATTTCCATTGACTGAAACCACTAGGTTTCATTAGAAGCACCGGCGCATTTCCCCAAGACACAATAAAACAAACTGTGCTGTCGACTGTTAGAAGCTAGGATAAAAGATAAAACTGATTTTTATCGTCATTTTGTCTGAGTGAAAAACCGGAAATGGTCGAACATTTTGGATCTTGTGTGAATGGTTTTCTTCTTTTTCGTTCTTGAGTAAGCATTAACACGGATAAAATTAACTCAATATAAATTAATGGAGAAGCTAATAAAGTTTTTTATTTAGAAATTTAAACGTAAAGTATGTTTTTGAAGCCAATTTCATTTCCTACATAAATAAAACGTTATTTTGTACTTAGAGGAATTGTTATAGAATTTGAAACAACATGTAATCAAAAAAAAAAAAAAAAAGCCAACAAGAATATACCCACATTTGAAGAAGGTGTTGGTTTTGTCAGTAAAGATATCCTTTTTTTTATTGACACAGATCTTAATATTTACATCATCGGCCTTCATGTAACGCAGATACATAGGAGTGGAGCTAAAAGTTAAGTATACTAAAAGTATGGGTAGCCAATTTTTAATGTTAATTTATTTTTTGTGCCATTTTTGAAAATACCCATATAAAGTATCATATGCTGTCGACCATTATGCATTATCCAAGCAAAAAAATAAATAAATAAATAATTTTAAAGTAGATAATTTTTGGTTACCAACTGTATTTTATTAGTTGTTTTATTTTACAAAATGCTTTACTCACATTTTTATTTTTATTTTTAAAGATCAAGGAACCCAGGCAGCGCAGGATCGAAAAATGATTAGGGTATTTTTTTCTTTGTAATATTTTCGAAATGAAATGCTTACTTTAAATTGATCATCGCGTTACACTTCTAGACTTAAAACAGTTGGCAGAGAATTATTCACATTTTGCAAATAGTACCAATAAAAGAAACCAGTTTTTGAAAAGCTCCAAAGACCCACAAGATAAAATAGTGAAATTATACACTGCTCAAAACACCTAGGGGAGCACATGGTTCTAACAAAATTGCACAAAGATGTATACTAATAAGTAACATAAAATAAATAATCCATAATTTAAAGCCTACACTGTTAAAAAATTCCGAAATGCTACTAAGTACTTCCGTGTAACGTTTCGGGACTTCAACGGTTTTTATCCACTCAATGGAAAAATTAAGCATTATTGTCAAAACGTTTCCTGAATTGCTACAAGTTGCACGAATGAAGACTTCTCACTCTTGGGGAAAAATATTTTTAGCTCCCAGTTTAAAGATTAACTGAGCGTATTTATAAAGAGTATTGGCTTTGATTTGACAAAGGTCCGTCCATACTGGTTAAGCTCCCAAAGGGAGCGAATAAGTGTGGACAACGTTGCTTTCCAAGAATTGCACGCGAGTAAAATTCTTGATATTTACTTGCAATTCTGGCGTAGCTTTGGTCATGGATGCAACATTGCTTTCTGTAACTTTCTTAATAATCCAAGAAGGTTATAAGATCTTTCGTTATACCGAGCTAAGTTTACTCTAAAGTTCCAGAGACGCGACGGGCTTCTAACGGGAAGATTTCTGAATTTTTCCGGAAGCTTGCGGGATAATTTCAACAAGGTTACTGAACTTTAGCAGAAAACGTTCCTGGTTTTTGCAAATTATGTTACTGGCAGAAATTGGGCACATCAGCTGCCCATTATTTTCCAGTAACGTTTCTGAATCGTTTCTCCAGTGTACCAGGAAACGGAAGAAGAAAACTTTATATCCAAATCAGTGTTCAAGACCTCAAAAACAAGAAAAAGGAGATAAGAGAAGAAATCGGGATGTTGCAGAAACGTCTGTTTTATTGACGTAACTGTGAAATTCGATAGCGCTGTATTTTTTCTTGAGACAAGGTTACTTGAGAATGTCTCAACAACGATATTTACCGGAATCCGTGACATGGCGTGTTATAGACAGACTAGAATCCGCGCAAACATAACGTAGTGTTGCGGACGCTGTCGGGGTCTGTAGCAGTGTTGTTGCAAGGCAGTGGAATCGATTGCAAGAGACAAGAAATGTTAGACGTCGACCAGTACAAGGTCAGCAACACGCCACTACAGCAATTGATGTCGGGTATACTGTAAACAGCTCGTCGAAACAGAACAGAGAATGCCACGCATCTGCAAAGACAGTTGCGCTTGGTAACAGGACGAAGGATGTCCAGCCAATCGGCGTCATGAAGGAGGATTCTATACACGTAAGCCAATGGTCTCTATATTACGTAAGCCAATGGTCTGCATTCCGTTGACCCCATGCCACCGTGCGACCCGAAGAAGATTGGCTGCTGAATATCAAGATTGGGAGCATCATGATTGGAGCCAAGTGCTATTTACAAATGAGTCTCAAATCAGTCTGGAGTGTGACATCTGACGTGTTTTGGTATCGAGGGACAGGAATAAAAGTGACACAACTCAGAAAAAAAAACTTTTTTGAAAAAATTGGAAGTTTATGCAAAATTACGTTTATCTCACCAACTGATTTCCAAATGCTGCAATGGTCAAAAAAAATTGCTTACTTCTTTGTTAAGTCTGAATTGGTAACGTCAACTTAAAGGTTGAATTTTTAAAAACTCTCTGGAATACTGGAATTTCGAATGATGCGTCACCATTAGTTAAATCATTTACATGCCTCCATGTACCTTTGCACCTGTTCTATAAACTAGTTTTGAGCAAATTTGGAAGCAGGATAAAACTATATTATTATTTTTTTTTTTTTTGGAGAAGGTAGTTAGTACCTTTCACAAAGACGTAACAATTCTAGTGCCAGGATGCGATATCTATGACCAAGAAATGCATATTATTATAACACATAACTAGAAAGTAGTCAAAATAATTTATTGTAAAAAAATCATTTCTGTTTTATCTTTTTTTATTTAGCAAAATGGTTTCGAACAACTTTGAAAATGCGCAATGTTTTTCCTTCAGAAAACATCGACATACCATGTCAATAAAAAAAAAAGTAACATGAGAAACATTTCCTTGTTACAGCAGTTTCTCACTTTTGCGATAGGTAGTGCAAAAGTGAAAGCAAACGAGAAAAAAGTTCGGGAAACTGTTTAGGATAAAAATAATAACAAAAAAAGAGCCTCCCAATAGCAAACGGATGTGTGAAATGGAATTTGCTGGAGCAAAAACACATTTTTCTCTTCACGAAAAGCAATGTATAGATTCTTTCAATTGGAGTGGACGATCCATTCGCGAATCTTTTACTTTCGGCAGAAGAAGAAGTACTATTAAATGAAGCATTGTAAAAGTTTCCTCTTGTATAGAAAATTACGTTAGGTATTTCAAGGCAGGAAAACACTTTTTTTAAGGTATGAGAAATACATGCGCTAAGTATCAATTCGTTTTGTTAAAATAGCTTAGACATTGATATGGAATGTCTAAAAGATCAGTGAGACTTCGATTTATAATTTGTTTCAAAAGTGCTATGCGCAAAGTATTGTTACTGTTCAGGGAGATTTATTTTTGGGAAAGCAAATGAGTTAAAATTTAAATAAAAACAAATCAAAAATGACAATTTTTTTATGATATTTGAAAGCAATGTTTATAAGTATTCACTTCCAAAATTTCAGTTTTCATACGTTCAGCAATTCAGAAAATGCGTATTATTTAAAAACATTTTCGAAAACCATCACTAAAATTTAAAATTCAGAAAATTATGCTTCATAAAAAAAACAAGAAACGTCTATTACAATGGGATCGTTTTCAAAATTTTTAAGGTTTTTTTTTTTTTTTTTTTTTTTGAAAGAGCATGCTTAAAGCATAGGATCTGGCCATTTTTTAAATAATTTGTTTACGCTTAATATTAAAAAAAAAATACTTAAATCGGAGCTCTTTCATTGTTTACGGCTTCTGCCGATGACATCACAAATAATGAAATGCCATTCTGTGTTGCCATTCACAGGGCAAAATATTTAATTCGCATCTTTACTCACGTGTATTGGCAACGATATGGTTGATAGCAAGCGTAGAGCACAATATTTAATTCGCTTCTTGATTATCATAACGTGGAAACGTGGTAGAAAGATGCGGCAAGTGCATCATTTGTGACGTCACCAAGACCAAGCCTTGTTTGAAAAATCGTACACTTTAAAAAATTAATTTAAAAAAAAAAAATCTGTTGGGAAAATGAAAGTATTTTCTGGGTCCATGTTTTTTTTTTTTTTTTTTTTTGCTCATTCTATCCTCTTCAATGACTAAATGTAGTACTTCTGAAGGAAGGAAACCACCCCATTGCATATCCACTGGGATAACCTGAATGCAATGTTGGATGACTTCTGTAAGTTTAATAAATATGCTCAAAACTTTTTACTTGCAAAAAGTGCATACTATTTTTCTCTACAGAAAAAAGCAATGTAAAACCTGACATTATGTATACATTCGGCACGACTCTTAAAGAGGCCACAGAAGCTTGGATGAAACACAGGATGACTCGCATGGCTGTGCAGTAAGTTAAGTTGCTCAAGTGTTTGAATATCTCCTTTAAGTGAGAGGCTAAATTAGGGAAGTTATCCAAAAACTTTTACTGAGATTGGGACTTGGTGAAACCAATTGGCACTCATCCCTTGCTGTAATGAACCAAATGCACTGTTACAATGACCAAAGTTTGTGAAGCAACAAGGGAGAGAAGCTCAATTAAGTTAAACTGGATACAGCAGAACAATCATCCAATAGATATCGTTTTTGTCCGAAATCTACAGTTCTTCAGCAAAAACGAAGCACAATAATAGAAAATTCCATTTCAGAAAATGATGAAGGTAGTCTTTTGTAAAACGTCTATATTTACTTAACCCCATAAAAACCAATTGCAGTGGAAGCACAGCACGTGTTTCTATAAATCGCAATAGTTTTGAGGAAAAATCCTTTCTCGTCCCATACAGGAAATTCTTTGTTCAGACGCATTGAACTTCTTAGTGCACACTTCTGCGTACCAAACAATAATTGCTAATTCGGATCTGACTTTTTAGTGATCTACAGTTGCTGTACGAGATTCAAAAAACTACAAGTAACAAAAGCAGTCCTTCCTAAAAAGCGCAACTATATCTAATGGATCCCGAGGGACTGGCTCCTTGCAATCCCGAGGGACTTAAACCGGCACGGGATTGGAAACCCTATGAGGTACAGCACGGTCTTTCTTCTGCCACCCAACTCACCCGAACCCAGTGATTTCAGATTTGGTTGACAGTCTAAGGTTCGCGACCGACTCCTCCAGCAACGTTGCCATTCATAAACCTCAATCGCATTGGACAACGCCTCAACATCTATCAAAGTCAAAAACATACCGGTAAGCATTTTTCCTGTATGTACGAGACATTGCAACAACTTTTGCCCCACGCAAACAACGCTTAAATACAATTTGTGTGCGTGAAACCTGCTACTCAACTTATACGTTGCCTCCTCGGGGAAACAATTTTAATGGTCAAATTGTACATTTCATTGTTTTTTTTTTAATAAATGCATTGATTTTTTAACTAATTTCAAGAAAATGTACTGTAGAATAACTTGAATCGACAACGGGTTTTCCAAATACAACAAAATCATACCTTAGTGTTTAATCTTTTGCAAAAGCTTAGGCAAGGCTATAAAATCCACAGTCCATGAAGATTTTTTTTTTTTTTTTTTTGTAGGAGAGGTCCGGAAATAGATCATTCGTTCCTTTACAGCGTTAAAAATCTGCAGAGGAAATTAAGACTTCTGAAGAAAATAATGAGCCAATTAAAGCAAGGAAGTTTTCAGGAAGTCCTAAACCTTTTTGTCTTGTGTTTCGTTTTTCCATTCTTTTTTTCTTCGATTTCATTGTAGTATTACTGCGCTTCTTTAGCCCGTTTTGAAAGACTTGAAGATGAGAAATTTTATAACAAATATAATACTGTTTTTAATGCAACTTGATAACTGAAAAAGTAAAAAAAGAGATGTTTCGTAATCTTCAAATATTTTAAAAAGTATTATTTGAACTATTATTTATTTAATGCTACATGATATAATTATGTTATTTATGTTATCTTACAGGAAAATCAATCTTCTAAAAATTAAAAAGTACCGAACAAAATTGTCAGAAATTTTACGCCTCAAGAGTCAAAATAAAGGGAGAGATCCCTGATGTAATACAAACCGGTGTATAAATAAAGCATAGATTGTTTATTGTAGCGAATAATATTGTGTAATTGTCTTGAGAAGAAGAACCTTGAGAACAAATAAGTGAATGAGCAAACTGAAAATTATTACGAAGAGCGATAATGGAGTACAAACTGCATTTTGTGCGCAATCATGACGCTCCTGTGTGTTAGAAATTGCATGGGAAAGGGGGGCTTATGTGAACACGACGCACATGTAAACATGGTATGATTTGAGGACTAATTTATCAAAAGAGAACATATCCATTTTCTAAAAATGTTACCGAGGTGAGAAAAACGAATTAGGGTAAAAGCAAAGTAGTTTTTTCAACTGCTCTGGGTACAGAATTGAGCAGCAGAGCAGCAGATCATGACCCAGAGTAAGAAATGTTTGTGTAAAAAAAATAATAATAATAAAATAAAAAAAATTAAAAAACAAAGAGATTTCACCATCTTAATTTAGAATTTCGATTTCACCAAAACCCAAATCTTTCATCTTCTTATATTCTCTTATCGAAGTACATGAACCTAAAAGTATTTAATTAAAATTTGATGATTTTTTACCCGTGTTCCTTTGGATCAGAACGTCTTCTTGCTACAGATTCTTTCAGAATGTGTCCCCTTTTGTTCAAAATAAAACGTGCAAAGGACGGATTCGTTACCTTTTTTATCAGAAAGTCACCTTTAAAATTAAATAAAATAGGATTTTATTTGTTTGGACTTCTTTAGAGTAAGTGATTTTATAAAAAAATTCACCTGAAAGACTAAGAAAATGTCACACAATGTTTTTTTTTTCTAAAATGTGAATATGTTCCCTTTTTATAAATTACCCCTCATTTACTACTATTAACTTCAAGCAAAAACTCTTGAAAAATTCTCTAGTAATGGCAGTGCCAGTCTTACTTCTTGGGCAAACCTTTAGAGCAATAAACCATTACACATGTATGTTTCTGTGGCGACAAAACGATGTTTTATTAGTTGTTGTATGTAATTTTATGTCCGTATTCTTAATATTAAAACATATTTTAAACTAGCTAACTTTATTACTGCAAACCATTATATGAACATACAAGTACATTTATGACGATGTTTTTCCCCCCTAAACCAAAGATTTTTTTCGCAAGTTCGTTTTGTCAGGATTTTGGTTTGTCGGGATTTGATTTTAACCATGTTAAGATTCTGGCTTGTCGGGATTTTGGCTGTCGGCATTATATCCGGATACCACTGTGTAAAAATGTATACATATTTATAATTATTACTAGCTGACCCAGCCACGCTTTGCTGTGGCGAAGTAGTTGGATTAAAATATTCTTTAATGAATGTTTTGATACAATCTAATTAATATTTTTAGTAAAGCTTAAAATAGTCTAGCCAATTTTAAAACAAATGAGATTGATAATGGACGTGTTAGGCTGAATTAAGTACTTATTTAATTTAGTAACTACTAACTAAATTTTCAATGGTTAAAGCACTATACTTACGCTTAGTAATTTTTGCAAGTATGACTTCGGCCAAAAACAAAAGCAAAATAACTTGAAAGTGAGAGTAAATATCGAAGCTGATTGTCAAATATCAGAACGTAGAAATTAAACATTAACCAACATACACTTTTCGAATGTACAATACATTTTATTCATCTTAGATTTATCTATGATTTGTAATCAATAACTTCTTTACAAAATGCATTAACTAAATTAAAAACATATAAAAATTTAATTTTATAAATGAGGTAGATAACATTGACTCGTCGATCTATTGTTTCTATTATTTAAATACTGAAAAATATCTAAGCACAATAATTGTGCACAAAATTTTTGCTTAACCTGTCTTTTGTTAACACGTCCCACTTGTGAGAAGGCGATAGATAGTTGCCCATGCGAGAAACATGTATGTTTCAAGTATAAACCGAAAGTAGGACATTGTTTGGTCTTGAGATCTATTAATGGTCTTTTCAAAAGCTAAACAAATCGGAAATTGAAGCCTTCCAAATGTGTTTGAAGATTATGACGCTATTAATGGCTTACGTAGCAACACAAAAATTTCTTTAAACTTTTTCGTCAAAATTGTTGAAATTTTGATGAAGAAACGTGTTCCGTTGCATAATCTAGGTGGGTTTAAACTGTGAAAAAGAATAATTTGTGAACGAATTTTCAACCGTAAATCGTCTAGTGGCATTCCTGGTATATCCAGAGAATTCAAAAATTCAGTTGGAATGTTTACGGCTTTGTTTTCATCGACAACTGTATAGCCTTGTTCAGCATCAACGGTCAGCACAATCTGATTATGATTTTTTTTTTTCAGTTGTCGGTAATGACTCATTATTCACAATAATTGTAGCTAAGACAGTTTCATTGCACTGTTTTTTTCCCGTTGCAAATCAGTATCAACTAAGTCGGTGACCAATTGATCAGGTGATATCACACCATAATGACTAAACTACAAATTTGAAATTGAAATGCATAAATCTTCCAACAACACCAAAGCTTCATTATAAATATCTTAAAAATCTAGATTTGGACATCGGTGTGTTTGTTTAACTCTATGGAGTACATCTTCAAGCATAAAATTCCTATAGTTTCCCCACAGAAAAAGATGATTGTGTAGGATAGTATGTCGTGAAAATTATCTTAAAAAGTTGACGAATACTGCCGTGTGCAGGTAAATGGCAGTATCTGCTGAAATGAGTTTTCGAGATATTTGAAGAAACGCGTTTTGGATTCAATACTAACAATAGGGAAATTTTGAAATTAGACGTCTTTTTTGCGCCTTTTTTTTCAACGGAAACCAAATAAACGAGCTTGTACAGTGAAGATAACGTACAATAGATGACAAAAATACAAAAATGCGAAAAAAAAAATTAAAAATGAAAAATTTGCTGTTACTGCCCTTTACCTACACATGGCAGAGTACTGTTTCTCGTTATGCAAAACCTGCATTAGAAAATGCAACTTCCAATGATTGTGGGCTACCATTAATTACAATACGTGAAATGTATCGTGATATGTATTAAACACTCGACAGTTGATGGTTCGCAAATATTCCCATCTTTTCGGGAATGTTTAGCGAAAACAAATGCAAAATCAACATTCACTTGGTTTTGTATGCACCGTTTTTGTTTTGAATAGAGTTTTGGTCCTAATGTATTGGCTTTAATTTTTAATTTTTCCCGAGATTGATGAATGTTGTGTTCTTTGTTTGCGTGGCTTCCGTGACTTTTTTTATTTTATTCAACACTAAAATCAATATAAGAAACGTAAACACTATAAGAAACGTCGTGAAAAATAATGGGCAGCGAATACGCCCAATTTCTGCATGTAACATATATAAAAAAAAAAAGGAACGTATTCCACTAAAAGTCAGAAACCTTCCTAAAAGTATCCTGAAGTCTTTCTGAAGAATTCTGAAAACCTCTCCAGTTCGGACAATCATTTCTCTGAAACCTTTAGAGAAAATCAAAGTAAGATTAAAAATTACTAGTCGACCCGTGCGGAACTCCGCACTGAGCTTCAAATCGTTTCATAAGGCATTTCGCTCTTTAAGAATTTCAAAGGAAGAACATTATGAAGAAGAACCGAAAAAAAAGTAAGCGCAGAAGAGAAGGCATGTAATTTAGAGACATCAGTAACAAAACCTCGTTAAATACAACGTTGTATAATTTGATCATAGCTCCCCTTTTAATCGTACATATTTTCAATGCAAACATAAATGTCATTAAAAGTGTGACTGAGTGGTGACTCGTGAAAAAGCAATAATTGTGCATGTGAAAAAACAGGTTGTGGCAAATACAGTCCTGCACATGTCAGCATCTGACGGGAAAAAAAGAAACATTAAAGAGATATTTATTGGCACGTATTCAAATTGGCGCCATTCTGACTAACAGCCCGACACCCCAACAAACCTAGCAATTGCGCCTTCCTTTTCGAAAGCTATTCATTGAAGGAATGCGTAGTAAAAAACAGCAAAAAAGCTTTTTGCCAACAAATAATAATAATAAGATCATGCACTGTGTTTTGTCATTAACCAGCATGATACGATTTAAAATTATTCGCAAAGCATGGAATTTGATTAAAGAATGACGAAGATCTCACGTAGCGATTGAAACAAACATTCTAGAGAAGTAATAAATTTGATTGAAAACAAGTGTTTTTATCTTTGAATATTGAACTATTTCACATAGAAGGTTGCTTTAACCGTTACGGCTTAAATGCCCTCACGTGTTTCTCTTTTAATCGAACACTTAAAATTCAAAACCAAAACCAGTTGAACTGAGTCCGTTCTTAAGTGTAATTTTTCGAATGTAGACAAAATGTATTTTTTTTTCAGCAGAACGCAGAGGAGTAGAAAATAGCTTCTTGCTAATGAAGTTGATAATACTTTTAATGCTTTATATCGTATTCGCGCGAATAAAAAATTAAAGGTTTACTGAGTGAAACTCGTAGTTATAATCAGGCGTAGTATTTTTTCATTTGTACAAAAGGTCGAACACTGCTATTAGAAACATCTACATTTTAGCATACAATAAAAATGTTTTTCTGCACAAAAAGGATTTCTTTAGGTAACTCTAATACTTTTTTATGCCTACATTATGTTGAGTGGTCTGGATGTAGTCAAAGAACACAGTTCGATTAACAATCAACTTATCCGAATGATAACTGTAGCCTGCATAAAGGAGTCGAAACACCAAGTAGCATTCCCACTGCATTTATTTTATTAGGTGTGTATGTTATGAGCACATGTAATGAGTTATACTAATATAAATTTGATATTATGTCGGACAGCCCAAGCTTGCCCGAAGTTCAGATAGTTTATAGCCGAACGCTCTACCGAAAAAAACTTATCAAGTAAACCGAACAACTAAGTCCAGTGCTGTTAAGCTTTATTAAAATATGAACACACACACACACAGGCTATTTTTTATTTTTATTTTTTTTGCCGAAAGCGACGTAAAAAAATGGAAAACTGAATTAGAACTTTGCTTTAAAAAATGCATAAGAACTACAGGCAGCATCAAAGTTTTGAAACAGCAAGAGGCGATTTCGAAAGCTTGAATTTTCGACCGTAAGTCTTTTTTTCGTCATTGGCCAGCCTGATAAGTTTTAAAATGAGAGGGGATTAATATATAAGATAAGATATTGATAAAAAATGTTTTTATTTTTGAAAATTTTTACAATTTGTTATCGCAGACTGCTTAAGCCGTTATAACTTAGATGGCAGCACGTGTTCATTATTTAACAGCACGGTTAAAATACAAAATAAATTGAGCTATGCTCTTTTTTAAGCGTAGCTTTTTGAATGTAGTAAAAATGTGATAAGCTATTTGTTTTTTAGCAAAAAGAAGAAAAAATATATATTTTACCCTTCAAATTCAGGTAGTATTTTATTTATTTGTACAAAGAGTCAAAAACTCATTAGAAGAATATATATTTCAATATACGATTTATTATTTTTTTTCTGAACAAAAAACAATTCTATTGTAGTCTGAAATCTCAAACCTGTTACTTATATGTTCGCTTACATTATGCTTTAATTTTCTTTCCAGAGCCAAAGCTTCAAAAAAAAAAAAAAAAAAACACGTGCAATTTCGAAGTAATTTAGCACAAAATCACTGAATGTTTTCAAATCACCAAGGAGCATTTCCTTCTCATTTATTCTATTCCCTCATAGTAGTTATTCATTTAATTCAGTGTAATGCGCGATATTTCTCTAATTTTTTTGGTGCAGATTGTCCGGACGTGGGTCCGAACACGTAATCTCCTGGTTACGAAGAGAACGCTCTGCCGATCAAGCTACTCAGCTCTGTCGGTCATGGCGCAAATTAAATTTATAAGTTTGACCGAAAACCTTATTCTGGTTCTTTAAAACAGGTTTTTCGGTTAAAAGAAACAATTTTTAAACCTTGGGTCTATTTTTCTTCAGTAGCCAGCACCATAAGCTATAAAATTAGCCGTAAATCAAAGAAATCGATCAAGAATTGAGGGAAATTTGGCGTAGAAACCAAAAACAGGCTACAGAAATAATATATAAGGATAAGATATTGATGAAAAATGTTTTTATTTTTGAAAATTTTTACAATTTGTTATCGCAGACTGCTTAAGCCGTTATAACTTAGATGGCAGCACGTGTTCATCATTTTACAGCACGGTTAAAATACAAAATAAATTGAACTATGCTCTTTTTTAAGCGTAGCTTTTCGAATGTAGTAAAAATGTGATAAGCTATTTGTTTTTTAGCAAAAAGAAGAAAAAATATATATTTTACCCTTCAAACTGAGGTAGTATTTTATTTATTTGTACAAAGAGTCAAAAACTCATTAGAAGAATATATATTTCAATATAAGATTTATTATTTTTTTTCTGAACAAAAAACAATTCTATTGTAGTCTGAAATCTTAAACCTGTTACTTATATTTTCGCTTACATTATGCTTTAATTTTCTTTCCAGAACCAAAGCTTCAAAAAAAAAAAAAAAAAACACGTGCAATTTCGAAGTAATTTAGCACAAAGTCACTGAATGTTTTCATATCACCAAGGAGCATTTTCTTCTCATTTATTCTACTCCCTCATAGTAGTTATTCATTTAATTCAGTGTAATGTGCGATATTTCTCTAATTTTTTTGGTGCAGATTGTCCGGACGTGGGTCCGAACACGTAATCTCCTGGTTACGAAGAGAACGCTCTGCCGATCAAGCTACTCAGCTCTGTCGGTCATGGCGCAAAGTAAAGTTATAAGTTTGACCGAAAACCTTATTCTGGTTCTTTAAAACAGGTTTTTCGGTTAAAAGAAACAATTTTTAGACCTTGGGTCTATTTTTCGTCAGTAGCCAGCACCATAAGCTATAAAATTAGCCGTAAATCAAAGAAATCGATCAAGAATTGAAGGAAATTTGGCGTAGAAACCAAAAACAGGCTACAGAAATAATATATAGGGATTCCCTCATAGTAGTTA